>NC_134697.1:18635598-18848098 GCF_050947455.1 Rhinoderma darwinii
TCTCCCAAGAAAAAGTAGATCCACTCCTACTTTACTGTCCCTTTTGTCCCTGAAACATATTGTCCTGTATCTGAACCTGCTTTACTGGTGCCTGCAAATGCTCTCCAGTGCTGCAATGGTCATCTTAAGTCCTGTAAGAAGAGTGCACAGAAGAAGGAGAAGCGCTCTCGTATCTCAGAATGCACTGCTGCTACAAGTGTGTCAAAGATTTACAGTACGAGCAGGTTGAAATGAAGGGGAAGTAGTGTTCGTACGAGCGTCACAGCCTCTCCAAACAGCTGATCGGCGGGGTTGCCGGGAGTCTGATCCCCACCGATCAGGTACTGATGGCCTATGGGGTGCACAAGGCTTTTTGATTACTTTTTTTTCACTTTTTGTGGGAGATGAAGTGATGAAAAATTGACCAGCGATTCTGGAGTTAGAATTTTTTTTTTTAATGGTGTTCACCGTGTGGGTTAACTAATGTTATATTGTAATAATTCTGACTTTTACAGATGCGGCAATACCAGTTATATTCATTTTAAAAAAAAAATACTTAAGGAAAAATGGGAAAAGGGCGTTTTTTTATCTTTTAATATTTTTTTTATATATATTAAAAATACTTTATTTAACTGTATTTATTTTTTTTTACTAGTCCCGCTAGGGGACTTGAACCAGTGATTGTTGTATCGCTTGCATGATATAAAGCAATACTAATGTATTGCAATATATCGTTACACTGAAAGTCTACTATGAAGTGCTGCCGGAGTCGGGGCCTTACAGGAGTACAAAGATGGCAGACCTTGGGGTCCTTCATCAAGCCCCAGACTGCCATGTTAACCATCGGCAGCCTGCGATCGTGTCACAGGGTGGGGGGCCGATGCAAAATCACAGTGGTGTTTGTAACCACTTAGATGTCGTGGTCGCATTTGACTGCGGTATCTAAGGGGTTAAATGATCAGAATCCCGCTCGAGCGAGATCTCACACGTTACACTGAAGTGTCGGTTTTTACACACAGCCGACCCCCTTGTTCTATTAAGCGGGTTCAGCCCATGAACCCACTCCATACTCCCCCCCAGACCTGCACCGTATACATATAGCGGATGTAGGGAAAGGGTTAAATTCTATAATAAAATGTAAGAAGATGTTAGCGTTGTGGTGAAAGGGTTAAAGTCTATAATAAAATGTAAGAACATTTTGGCATTGTTTTTTTAAGCTGCCCATACACTTTAGGTGTCAACCAAATGCTTTTTCCCTTCTCCTGTGGGAACAAAGGACCGGACATGTTGAAATCAACATGTCAATCCTTTTTATGGGGTCACCTGTGGCTGACTACTGTTACTGGTGTTATAACTATTTTGATATTTGATTATTGGAGGGTTGTAGGTAAAATAACCATCACTGGGTTTCAGTCCTGCTATGCCCGTAATCCTTGGGGTGCTAATCCCATACCATTCACAAATGCAAATAGATCACAACATCATAGGAACTTCTTGGTGAAAAAAAAAAAATGCTGTTTATTCAATTGCATTCATATAAACAGGATAAACTATCTTTTTCAAACATGATCGAAAAATGCAGTTTATTTTGCCGAAACATTGCACTGTTATATAGATGTAATGGAATGAACAGCGTTTTTACGTCAAGAAGTTACTGTAATGCTGTGATCTATTTGCATTTTTGAATATTGAAAGGTATGTAATTGTGTGCCTTTTCCAGGGTACCTCTAGCACATTTTGAAGGACGTTAATCTTAGATCATTGACAGAATATAAAGCATGTGTGGGGTGGTAGACAGAGATGAGTGAGGTCATGTAAGGAGGTGCAGCAGTGTGGAGCGCTCTGTAAATGAGAGTACTAAGTATACATTGAATTCGAAAGTGAATGGGCAACCAATGCAATGACTGGCACAAGGTAGAGGCATCTGTTCAGTGATTGTACAGATAGATGACCCTGGCTGCTGCATTCAGGATAGATTAAAGATTGGAGAGTTTAGGGAGGGGAAGACCGATTAGTAATGCGCTACAGTCAAGACAAGAATGAATCTAGGAATAGTAAAACTTTTGACTGTTTTATAAGTAAGAAAAGGTTGGATTCTGGAGATGATTTTGAAGTACAGGTGGCATGAACATGCAAGTGATGTAGAAAGGTGAAGAGGCAGTAGACTCACTTGTATGATTGTTGTAGGAGAATTCCGCCCAAGGCAGAAGTTGTACCCAATTGTCATGTTGGGTGGAAATGAAATGACGAAAATAATTCTCCAGAATTTGATTGGTCCTTTCCGATTGACCATTGGACTGTGGGCGATAGGCATAAGAGAAGTCCAGCTTAACATCTAGCAGGTTGCACAGGGCTCTCCAGAACTTGGACGTAAACTCTACACCCTGATCCGAGACAATATGCAGAGGAAGTTCGTGCAGACAGAAAATGTGTGGAATAAATAGATTTGTCAGGCGAGGAGCAGACGTAAACCAGTCAACGGAATAAAATGTGCCAATTTAGAGAAACGATCCACTACTACCTAGACCGTAGTACATTCTGCTGAGGGAAGGTCTGTAATAAAGTCCATAGCGATATGTTGCCAAGGAGTATCAGGGACAGGCAGGGGTAGGTGCACACCAGCAGGTTTGGAGCGGGTAGACTTGTTCGAGGCTCAGTTCATACATGAAGAGACATAGTCTGCAACATCTCTAGGCAGCGTGGGCGACCAGTAATGACGTGCTATCAAGTCCTGAGTTTTTCAAACACCAGGGTGCCCCACAAGATTGGAGCTGTGTCCCCAGCAGAGAATTCTGCAAGACAAACAAAAGTCTTTCCGGGAGGAATGTCTCTAATTTGAAGGGGGTTAGCAGCAATAATCCTAGAAGGTTCTATAATATATTGAGGAACTTCCTTAGAGTCAATAGTTTCAAATGATCGAGACAGGGCATCAGCCTTCACATTATTGTCTGCAGGACGGAAGTGAAGCAAAAATTGAAATCGACCGAAGAACAGCAACCATCTGGCTTGGCGAGGATTTATTCGTTGTGCTGACTGTAGGTACGTGCGGTTCTTGTGATCCGTATAAATTATAATAGGATGAACCGCGCCCTCCAGCAAGTATCTCTACTCCTCTAATGCCGACTTGACAGTCAGCAACTCCTGCTCCCCGATGGAATATTTGTGCTCTGCAGCAGAGAATAATTTTGAAAAGAAGCCGCAGGCCACCATCTTGGCTTTTGAGTTTTTTTTACATAGTACTGCTCCAGCACCAACGGAAGATGTGTCCACTTCCAGAAAGAACTGCTGAGGTGCATCATGGTGAAAGCGCTCTTGAGGTTGGTGAATGCTGACTCTGCCAAACCTTGGCGTTCACCCCCTTCTTGGTGAGGGCAGAGATTGGATCAGTCAGACATAAGAGTTCGGGATAAATTGCTAATAGAAGTGTGCGAATTCCAGAAAACGTTATATAGACCGAAGACCCTGTGGCTACAACATTAAGACGGATTTCACCTACTCTGGATCCGTCTTGAGTACACAGGCAGATACGTTGTAGCCCAGGAAGGACAGAGAGTTACTCTCAAACACACACTTTAAGAGTTTAGCATATAGATGATTCCCCCATAACTGCGACAGAACTTGGCGAACATGCCTCCGATGTGTCGACAAATCAGGTGAGTAGATCAGGATGTCGTCCACATAGACCACCACACAGACATACAGCAGATCCCAGAAGATGTAATTTGCGAACTCCTGGAACACAGCTTGAGTGTTACAAAGTCCAAAGGGCATCATGAGATATTCGTAGTGACGGTCCCGGGTGTTGAAGGCGGTTTTCCACCTGTCACCTTTGCAGATACGGATCAAGTTATAAGCCCCGCGTAGATCCAGCTTTCTGAACACCTTGGCCTCCTCGAATTCTATCGAAGAGTTCTGAGATGAGCGTACTTGTTTTTGACCATGATTTGGTTCAAACCTGCCTGTGGTTCAGCTAAGTCACTGTGCTGAACCTCGCAAAGAAAAGACAAATGTTTCTGCCTGTGACTGGGCTGAGTCACAGTGCTAAAGCTAGAAAAGAAAAGACAAATGTCTCTGTCTGTGGCTCGGCTGAGTCAAAGTGCTGAACATCGCAAAGAAAAGACAAATGTTTCTCCCTGTGGCTGGGCTGAGTCACAGTCCTAAAGCTGGAAAGGAAAACCATTTGTCTATGCCTGTGGCTCTGCTGAGTCGATTTGCTAAACCTCACAAAGAAAACACAAATGTTTCTGCCTGTGGCTCAGCTAAGTCACAGTACTAAACCTCGCAAAGAAAAGACAAATGTCTCTGTCTATGGCTTGGCTGAGTCACAGTGCTAAACCTCGCAAAGAAAAGACAAATGTCTCTGCCTGTGGCTCTGCTGAGTCACAGTGTTGAACCTTGCAAAGAAAAGACAAATGTCTCTGCCTATGGTTCCGCTAAGTCACAGTACTGACCTTTGCGGAAAAAAACAAGAAACATGTCTCTGCCTGTGGCTGGGCTGAGTCACAGTGCTAAAGATGGAAAGGAAAAAAACAATTGTCTCTGCCTGTGGCTCTGCTGAGTCACAAGGCTGAACCTCGCAAGGAAAATAGAAATGTCTCTGCCTGTGGCGCGGCTATGTCACGGTATTGAACCTTGCAAAGAAAATACAAATGTCTCTGCCTGTGGCTCTGCGGAGTCACATTACTGAACCTCGCAAAGAAAAGACAAATGTCTCTGTCTGTGGCTCGGCTGAGTCAAAGTGCTGAACGTCGCAAAGAAATGACAAATGTTTCTCCCTGTGGCTGGGCTGAGTCACAGTGCTAAAGCTGGAAAGGAAAACCATTTGTCTATGCCTGTGGCTCTGCTGAGTCGATTTGCTAAACCTCACAAAGAAAACACAAATGTTTCTGCCTGTGGCTCAGCTAAGTCACAGTACTAAACCTCACAAAGAAAAGACAAATGTTTCTGCCTGTGGCTCAGCTAAGTCACTGTACTAAACCTCGCAAAGAAAAGACAAATGTCTCTGTCTATGGCTTGGCTGAGTCACAGTGCTAAACATCGCAAACAAAAGACAAATGTCTCTGCCTGTGGCTCTGCTGAGTCACAGTGTTGAACCTTGCAAAGAAAAGACAAATGTCTCTGCCTATGGCTCCGCTAAGTCACAGTTCTGACCTTTGCGGGAAAAAAAAGGAAAATGTCTCTGCCTGTGGCTGGGCTGAGTCACAGTGCTAAAAATGGAAAGGAAAAAAACAATTGTCTCTGCCTGTGGCTCTGCTGAGTCACAAGGCTGAACCTCGCAAGGAAAATAGAAATGTCTCTGCCTGTGGCGCAGCTATGTCACGGTATTGAACCTTGCAAAGAAAATACAAATGTCTCTGCCTGTGGCTCTGCTGAATCACATTACTGATCCTCGCAAAGAAAAGACAAATGTCTCTGTCTGTGGCTCGGCTGAGTCAAAGTGCTGAACGTCGCAAAGAAAAGACAAATGTTTCTCCCTGTGGCTGGGCTGAGTCACAGTGCTAAAGCTGGAAAGGAAAACCATTTGTCTATGCCTGTGGCTCTGCTGAGTCGATTTGCTAAACCTCACAAAGAAAACACAAATGTTTCTGCCTGTGGCTCAGCTAAGTCACAGTACTAAACCTCGCAAAGAAAATACAAATGTCTCTGTCTATGGCTTGGCTGAGTCACACTGCTAAACGGCGCAAATAAAAGACAAATGTCTCTGCCTGTGGCTCTGCTGAGTCAGTGTCGAACCTTGCAAAGAAAAGACAAATGTCTTTGCCTATGGCTCCGCTAAGTCACAGGACTGACCTTTGCAAAAAAAAACAAGAAACATGTCTCTGCCTGTGGCTGGGCTGAGTCACAGTGCTAAAGATGGAAAGGAAAAAAACAATTGCCTTTGCCTGTGGCTCTGCTGAGTCACAAGGCTGAACCTTGCAAGGAAAATATAAATGTCTCTGCCTGTGGCGCGGCTATGTCACGGTATTGAACCTTGCAAAGGAAATACAAATGTCTCTGCCTGTGGCTCTGCTGAGTCACAATACTGAACCTCGCAAAGAAAATACAAATGTCTCTGCCTATGGCTTAGCTAAGTCACAGTATTGAACCTCGCAATGAAAAGAAAAATGTCTGTGCTTGAAGTTCGGCTGAGTCCCTGTGCAGAACCTTGCAAAAACGACAAATACCTTTACCTGTGGCTTAACTAAGTGACAGTGCAAAATCTCAATTGCCTCTGCCTATGGCTTGACTGAGTCACAGAGATAAACCCTACAAAGTAAAGACAGTGCTGAACCTTGCAAAGAAAAGGAAAATATCTCTGCCTGTGGCTCGGCTGAGTCACAGTAGTAAACGTCAAAAATAAAAGACAAATGTATCAGCCTGTGGCTTGCCTAAGTCATAGAGATAAACCTTTCAAAGAAAAGATAAATGTCTCTGCCTATGACTTGGCTGAGTCAAAGTGCTGAACCTTGCAAAGAAAAGACACATGTTTCTGCCTTTGGCTGGGCTGAGACACATTGCTAAATCTGGAAAATAAAAACATCTGTCTATGTCTGTGGCTCTGCTGAGTCACATTGCTAATGCTCACAAAGAAAACACAAATGTCTCTACCTGTGGCTCAACTAAGTCACAGTACTAAACCTAGCAAAGAAAAGACTAATGTCTCTGCCTGTGGTTTGGATGAGTCAGTGCTGAACTTTGCAAAGAAAAAACTAATGTCTCTGCCTGTTGTTTGGCTGAGTCACAATGCTAAACCTCGCAAACAAAAGACAAACGTCTGCCTGTGGTTCCACTGAGTCACAGTACTGACCTTTGCAAAGAAAAGACAAATGTTTCTGCCTGTGGCTAAGCTGAGTCAATGCTAGAGCTGGAAAGTAAAAATTATTTGTCTCTGCTTGTGGCTCAACTGAGTCAGTGTTGAACTTTGCAAAATAAATAAAAAATGTCTCCGCCTGTGGCTTGGTTTAGTCACTGTGCTGAACCTCACAAAGAAAAGACAAAGGTTTCTGCCTATGCCTGGGCTGAGTCACAGTATGGAAACCTTGCAAAGAATTGACAAATGTATCGGCCGGTGGCTGGGCTGAGTAACAGTGCTAAAGCTGGAAAGGAAAAAACATTTGTCTCTGCCTGTGGCTCTGCTGAGTCACATTGGGGAACCTCGCAATGAAAATACAAATGTCTCTGCCTGTGGCTCAGCTAAGTCACAGTATTGAACCTCACAAAGAAAATACAAGTGTCTACGCCTGTGGCTGGGCTGTGTCACATTGCTAAAGCTGGAAAGGAAAAATGTTTGTCCATGTCTGTGTTTCTGCTGAGTCGAATTGCTAAATCTCACAAAGAAAACACAAATGTCTCTGCCCGAGGCTCAGCTAAGTCACAGTACTAAACATCGAAAAGAAAAGACAAATGTCTCTGCCTGTGGCTCCGCTCAGCCACAGTGCTGAAACTTGCAAAGAAAAGACAAATGTCTCTGGCTGTGGCTCGGTTGAGTCAAAGAAATAAACATTACAAAGAAAAATGTCTCTGCCTGTGGCTCCGCTGTGTCAATGTGTTAAACCTTGCAAAGAAACGACAAATATCTCTGCCTATGGCTCCGCTAAGTCACAGTACTGACCTTTGCAAAGAAAAGACAAATGTTTCTTTCTGTGCCTGGGCTGAGTCACAGTGCTAAAGCTGGAAAGGAAAAAACATTTGTCTCTGCCTGTGGCTCTGCAGAGTCACATTGCTGAACCTTGCATTGAAAATACAAATGTCTTTTTTCCTGTGACCCAGCTAAATCACAGTATTGAACATCGCAAAGAAAAAGTCCCTGTGCAGAAACTTGCAAAAAAGACAAATACCTTTACCTGTGGCTCAACTGAGTGACAGTGCTAAACCTCAATTGCCTCTGCCTATGGCTTGGCTGAGTCACAGAGATAAACCCTACAACAAAAAGACAGTGCTGAACCTTGCATAAGAAAAGGAAAATATCTCTGCCTGTGGCTCGGCTGAGTCAAGGTAGAAAAAACTTGCAAAGAAAAGATAAATGTCTGCCTGTGGCTCAGCTGAATCATAGAGATAAACCTCGCAAAGAAAACACAAATGTCTCTGCCTGTGGCTTGGCTGAGTTAAAGTGCTGAACCATGCAAAGAAAAGACAAATGTCTCTAACTGTGGCAGGGCTGAGTCACAGTGCTAAAGCTGGAAAGGAAAAAATATTTGTCCCTGCCTGTGGCTCAGCTGAGTCACAGTGCTGAACCTCGCAAACACAAGACCAATGTCTCTGCCTGTGTATTGGCTGAGTCACAGTGCTAAACTTCGCACTGAAAATAAAAATGTATCTGCCTGTGGCTCGGCTGAGTCAAAGTGCTGAACCTCGCAAAGAAAAGACAAATGTCTCTGCCTGTGGCTCGGCTAAGTCACAGTATTGAACCTTGCAAAGAAAAGACAAATGTCTCTGCTTTTAGTTCGGCTGAGTCCATGTGCAGAAACTTGCAAAAAAGACAAATACCTTTATCTGTGGCTCAACTGAGTTACAGTGCTAAACCTCAATTGCCTCTGCTCATGGCTTGGCTGAGTCACAGAGATAAACCCTACAAAGAAAAGACAGTGCTACACCTTGCAAAGAAAAGGAAAATATCTCTGCCTGTGGCTCGGCTGAGTCACAGTAGTAAACCTCACAAAGGAAAGGTAAATATCTCTGCCTGTGGCTCGGCTGAGTCATAGAGATAAACCTCGCAAAGAAAACACAAATGTCTCTGCTTGTGGCTTGGCTGAGTCAAAGTGCTGAACTTTGCAAAGAAAATACATTTCTCTGCCTGTGGCTCAGCTGAGTCACATTGTAAAGCTCGCAAAGTAAACACAAATGTCTCTAACTATGGCTCAGCTAAGTCACAGTACTAAACCTCGCAAAGAAAAGACATATGTCTCTGCCTGTGGCTCCGCTGAGTCACAGTGTTGAACCTTGCAAAGAAAAGACAAATGTCTCTGCCTATGGCTCTGCTAAATCACACTGCTGAACCTCGCAAAGAAATAGCACGGCCGCTATGCTATGTACGCTATACTATGTATGGAGCCAAATGCTTCCGGCTCCGTACATCGCATAATGGACCATAACATCCGGTGCCTGGAGGCAGCTGAAGCAGCTGATCGGTGCGGGGTCCGGGTGTCCAACCCGCACCGATGATATACTGATGACCTATCCGGTGAATAGGTCATCAGTTGTCCTGTAGTGGACAACCCCTTTAAATGATGAAATATTAGAGAATTTGCAGTATTAGTTAGAAGACCTTCAGACACACTAATAATAGCTTTCTGTCTGTAATAGAGTCTATTTTATCAAAAGTGCACAATATCGCAGAGTTGGCACATAGACTTTATACTATCTATTTATCTATCTCTCTATCTATCCATCTATTCGGGTAGCAGAATACACTTAGAATATTATTTGACAAAGAATAATCGAAATGTCACAAAATAACTGATAAATGTCTCATCTAACATGTCATCATGCAACATTTCACCCTCTTAAAAAGACCCTTTTGTAATCTGGTTGAAAGTATTTTGGAGTAGAATATGTTGCATATCCTTTATAACTGGGACATATGCCATTTTGGACAATATTGTTAAATATAAAACTGTCGACCAAGTGCTAAAGGGATAAAAAAATAAAGCCCAATCATTATGTAAATATGGCACATATGTGTACACCATTTTGCCCCAATTTTACTCTTAAACATTGGCTACATAATATTTTATAAATGATCCCCTTTGTGTCTGACTTCACACCCATCTTGGCACATAAGTATTCTGTATTGGGAATCATATTGGGGATGATAACTCTTGAGGAGACCAGGCGATGAAAAAACAAATTATTCAAACATGCCAGCCAGCGCCATATTCCAGAACCTACTCATGCAATCAATGATTATTTTCTATTATACCTGCACATTTTATTTGTTATAAGTATAAAAAAAATCTACAATGACTATTGATCATCATTTCCAGTTAGCAATATATGCCAGTGTGTATTGAGTTTCGAGGCCCACTTGAAAACCATAAGTTAAACACAAAAAATATAGATAAAGATCACTTACAAATTATAGTAAAATGATGGGATGACACAGTCGGATTTTATGCGATAGTTGCAAGGTCACTTGCAATTTATATTTCTTAGGGAAACATTGGGATTAAGCCATCGTTACGATAATCCCACAAAAAAGATAAGCAGAAGTCATGATTTTAGTTTCAACAGTCTCAAGCTCAAGAGACTCTTATGTGTGAAAATCCCAGATGATTTGAGTTCCTAGTACATAATTGGCAGATTTGGGTTAATTAGTGGGTACATCTAGTAGGGTTACTGAAAGGGAACGGTCCAACATAGCAGCACCCGCATGCAGCCAAAACCCTGCTCCCTTGCAGTGGCCAATGGCCAAATGATTTTGCTGAGTAGTATAGGCAAGTGAGCGGGGTTTTGGCCACATGTGGATGCCGCTACGTGGGACCAAATAATAAGTGCATATACCCATACACCCATGAAAAACTTAGGGTATAATCACATAATGTGTTGAGTTTCAGTTTCCACAGGATTGGGGTTTAACTATGTGGCAGAACACTGCAAGAACTTTTGGCAACCTTCTGCCTGTGAACTAAACCTAAAGGCTTTCAGCTCTGGAGGAAAGCAGGCATCCACTGAAAGCAAATTTCTTAGTCAGAGGCACCGTAGGGAACATGAGCAATTATACCGCACCTTCCCCACAAATTACAGGTAATTGTGGCGGCACCAGTGAGACCTTCACTATCTGTAATCAGTTTTACTCAGGGTCCCCCCACAATTTGAGACGAAGTTGTCAGTATTTTGGAAACTACATTAAACATAATATTACTGTTTATATTGTACATAATAAGCATCAATAATTGGGACATGTAGTAAATCTAGTAAGCAAATTATAAATATATAGAATAGTATTGTTGTCGTGATTGTTGTAGTTTGTGTGAATATCTTGGAGAGGACTACCATCTAGTGGTGACTAGTAGTACTGCAACCTTGATCCATCCACTAGTGGCTTTAGTACAGGGGTTTCACATACACAAAATTTGAAGTTGACGGGACAAATTACTTTCAAATTTGATACAATACAAAATTATTGTTATTCAATTAGTTATGTGAACTACTATTACAATACTACATTACTATAATAATACTACATTACTATAACACTACTACATTAATATAATTCTACATTACTATAACAATACTACATTACTATAACACTACTACATTACTATAACACTACTACATTACTATAATAATACTACATTACTATAATACTACATTACTATATAACTACATTACTATAACTATACTACATTACTATAATACTACATTTCTATAACAATACTACATTACTATAATAATACTACATTACATTACTATAACACTACTTTACTATAATACTACATTACTATAATACTAATTACTATAATACTACATTACTGTAACAATACTGCATTACTATAATACTACATTACTATAACAATACTACATTACTATAATACTACATTACTATAACAATACTACAGTACTATAACACTACTACATTACCATAACAATACTACATTACTATAACAAGACTACATTACTATAATAATACTACATTACTATAATACTACATTACTATAATAATACTACATTACTATACTACATTACTGTAACAATACTACAGTACTATAATACTACATTACTATAATACTACATTACTATAACAATACTACATTACTATAATACTACATTACTGTAACAATACCACATTACTATAATACTACATTACTATAACAATACTACATTACTATAATACTACATTACTATAACAATACTACATTACTATAATACTACATTACTGTAATACTACATTACTATAATAACACTACATTACTATAATACTACATTACTATAATACTACATTACTATAACAATACTACATTACTATAATACTACATTACTGTAACAATACTACATTACTATAATACTACAGTACTATAACACTACTACATTACCATAACAATACTACATTACTATAACAATACTACATTACTATAACACTACATTACTATAACAATACTACATTAATATAACAAAATTATTGTTATTCAATTAGTTATGTGAACTACTATTACAATACTACATTACTATAATAATACTACATTACTATAACACTACTACATTAATATAATTCTACATTACTATAACAATACTACATTACTATAACACTACTACATTACTATAACACTACTACATTACTATAATACTACATTACTATAACTATACTACATTACTATAATACTACATTTCTATAACAATACTACATTACTATAATAATACTACATTACATTACTATAACACTACTTTACTATAATACTACATTACTATAACAATACTACATTACTATAATACTACATTACTGTAACAATACTGCATTACTATAATACTACATTACTATAAAAATACTACATTACTATAACAATACTACATTACTATAATACTACATTACTATAACAATACTACAGTACTATAACACTACTACATTACCATAACAATACTACATTACTATAACAAGACTACATTACTATAATAATACTACATTACTATAATACTACATTACTATAATAATACTACATTACTATACTACATTACTGTAACAATACTACATTACTATAATACTACATTACTATAATACTACATTACTATAATACTACATTACTGTAACAATACCACATTACTATAATACTACATTACTATAACAATACTACATTACTATAATACTACATTACTATAACAATACTACATTACTATAATACTACATTACTGTAATACTACTACATTACTATAACACTACATTACTATAATACTACATTACTATAACAATACCACATTACTATAATACTACATTACTGTAACACTACTACATTACTATAACACTACTACATTACTATAATAATACTACATTACTATAATACTACATTACTATAACTATACTACATTACTATAATACTACATTTCTATAACAATACTACATTACTATAATAATACTACATTACATTACTATAACACTACTTTACTATAATACTACATTACTATAATACTACATTACTATAACAATACTACATTACTATAATACTACATTACTGTAACAATACTGCATTACTATAATACTACATTACTATAAAAATACTACATTACTATAACAATACTACATTACTATAATACTACATTACTATAACAATACTACAGTACTATAACACTACTACATTACCATAACAATACTACATTACTATAACAAGACTACATTACTATAATAATACTACATTACTATAATACTACATTACTATAATAATACTACATTACTATACTACATTACTGTAACAATACTACATTACTATAATACTACATTACTGTAACAATACCACATTACTATAATACTACATTACTATAACAATACTACATTACTATAATACTACATTACTATAACAATACTACATTACTATAATACTACATTACTGTAATACTACTACATTACTATAACACTACATTACTATAATACTACATTACTATAACAATACTACATTACTATAATACTACATTACTGTAACAATACTACATTATTATAATACTACAGTACTATAACACTACTACATTACCATAACAATACTACATTACTATAACAATACTACATTACTATAACACTACATTACTATAACAATACTACATTAATATAACAATACTACATTACTATAATACTACATTACTATAATACTACATTACTATAATAATACTACATTACTATAATACTACATGACTATAATAATACTACATTACTATTACACTACATTACTATTACACTACTACATTACGATAATTCTACATTACTATAATACTACATTACTATAACAAGACTACATTACTATAATAATACTACATTACTATAATACTACAATACTATAATACTACATTACTATAACAATACCACATTACTATAATAATACTACATTACTATAATAACACTACTACATTACTATAATACTACATTACTATAACACGACTACATTACTATAATACTACATTACTATAACAAGACTACATTACTATAATACTACATTACTATAATACTACAATACTATAATACTACATTACTATAATACTACATTACTATAACAATACTACATTACTAGAATGTTACATTACTATAATACTACATTACTATAACAATACTACATTACTATAATACTACATTACTATAATACTACATTACTATAACACTACATTACTATAACAATACTACATTACTATAACAATACTACATTACTATAACAATACTACATTACTATAATACTACATTACTATAACAATACTACATTACTATAATACTACATTACTATAACAATACTACAGTACTATAACACTACTACATTACCATAACAATACTACATTACTATAACAAGACTACATTACTATAATAATACTACATTACTATAATACTACATTACTATAACATTACTACATTACTATACTACATTACTGTAACAATACTACATTACTATAATACTACATTACTATAATACTACATTACTATAACAATACTACATTACTATAATACTACATTACTGTAACAATACCACATTACTATAATACTACATTACTATAACAATACTACATTACTATAATACTACATTACTATAACAATACTACATTACTATAATACTACATTACTGTAATACTACTACATTACTATAACACTACATTACTATAATACTACATTACTATAATACTACATTACTATAACAATACTACATTACTATAATACTACATTACTGTAACAATACTACATTACTATAATACTACAGTACTATAACACTACTACATTACCATAACAATACTACATTACTATAACAATACTACATTACTATAACACTACATTACTATAACAATACTACATTAATATAACAATACTACATTACTATAATACTACATTACTATAACACTACTACATTACTATAATACTACATTACTATAATACTACATTACTATAACAAGACTACATGACTATAATAATACTACATTACTATAATACTACATGACTATAATAATACTACATTACTATTACACTACATTACTATTACACTACTACATTACGATAATTCTACATTACTATAATACTACATTACTATAACAAGACTACATTACTATAATAATACTACATTACTATAATAACACTACTACATTACTATAATACTACATTACTATAACACGACTACATTACTATAATACTACATTACTATAACAAGACTACATTACTATAATACTACATTACTATAATACTACAATACTATAATACTACATTACTATAACAATACTACATTACTAGAATGTTACATTACTATAATACTACATTACTATAACAATACTACATTACTATAATACTACATTACTATAATACTACATTACTATAACACTACATTACTATAACAATACTACATTACTATAATACTACATTACTATAACAATACTACATTACTATAACAATACTACATTACTATAACAATACTACATTACTATAATACTACATTACTATAACAATACTACATTACTATAATAATACTACATTACTATAACAATACTACATTACTGTAACAATACTACATTACTATAATACTACATTACTATAACACTACATTACTATAATACTACATTACTATAACAATACTACATTACTATAATAATACTACATTACTATAATACTACATTACTATAACATTGCTACATTACTATAATAACAATACTACATTACTATAATACTACATTACTATAACAATACTACATTACTATAACAATACTACATTACTATAATACTACATTACTATAACAATACTACATTACTATAACACTACATTACTATAACAATACTACATTACTATAACAACACTACTATAATACTACATTACTATAATACTGCATTACTATAACAATACTACATTACTATAATAATACTACATTACTATAATACTACATTACTATAACATTGCTACATTACTATAATACTACATTACTATAATAACAATACTACATTACTATAATACTACATTACTATAACAATACTACATTACTATAACAATACTACATTACTATAATACTACATTACTATAACAATACTACATTACTATAATACTACATTACTATAATAACAATACTACAATACTATAATACTACATTACTATAACAATACTACATTACTATAATACTACATTACTATAATACTGCATTACTATAACAATACTACATTACTATAATACTACATTACTATAATACTACATTACTATAACACTACATTACTATAAGGCTGGGTTCACACGTGGCGGAATTTCACTTAAATTCCGCTGCGGACACTCCGCAGCGTTAATCCGCAGCGGAGCCGTTTATCCATTGACTTACACTTTAATTTAGCAGTGTTCGTTTAGACAAGGCGTAAAATTCCGCTGCGGAGCATAGGCTGCGGAGCGGAATTTGGTGTCCGCAGCATGCTCTGTCTGTTGCGGAGCAGTGGCGGACTCATGGCGGAATTTCTCCATTGACTTCAATGGAGATTCTAATTTCCGCAATGAAGTCCGCAGCTGTCATGCACATGTTATGTGTGCTGCGGATCCGTCTTGCTTTTTTAACTTGACATTTCTTCATTCTGGCTGGACCTATGTATTTCTAGGTCTACAGCCAGACTGAGGAAGTCAATGGGGCTCCCGTAATGACGGGAGCGTTGCTAGGAGACGTCAGTAAATAGTCACTGTCCAGGGTGCTGAAAGAGTTAAGCGATCGGCAGTAACTGTTTCTGCACCCGGGACAGTGACTACCGATCCCAATATACATCTATCTGTAAAAAAAAATGAAGTTCATACTTACCGAGAACTCCCTGCTTCTGTCTCCAGTCCGGCCTCCCAGGATGACGTTTCAGTCTAAGTGACGGCTGCAGCCAATCACAGGCTAATAACAGGCTGCAGCGGTCACATGGACTGCCGCGTCATCCAGGGAGGTCGGGCTGGATGCCGAAGGAGGGACGCGTCACCAAGACAACGGGCGGTAAGTATGAATTTCTTTGACTTTCACAAGGGAAAGTGCTGTCCCTTCTCTCTATCCTGCACTGATAGGGAGAAGGGAAGTACTTTTACCGCAGTCCGCAGCAGCTAGTCCGCATCAATTTACTGCACATTTTGTGCAGATCCGCAGCAGAATCTGCAACGCAGATTCTGTGCGGCATTGATGCGGACAGTTGCGGAGGAAATCCGCCACGTGTGGTCATGCCCTAATACTACATTACTATAACAATACTACATTACTATAATACTACATTACTATAATACTACATTACTATAACACTACATTACTATAACAATACTACATTACTATAATACTACATTACTATAACATTACTACATTACTATAATACTACATTACTATAACACTACATTACTATAACAATACTACATTACAATAATACTACACTACTATAATACTACATTACTATAATACTACATTACTATAATACTACATTACTATAATACTGCATTACTATAACAATACTACATTACTATAATAATACTACATTACTATAATACTACATTACTATAACATTGCTACATTACTATAATACTACATTACTATAATAACAATACTACATTACTATAATACTACATTACTATAACAGTACTACATTACTATAATACTACATTACTATAATAACAATACTATAATACTATAATACTAAATTACTATAATACTACATTACTATAACAATACTACATTACTATAATACTACATTACTATAATACTACATTACTATAACAATACTACATTACTATAATACTACATTACTATAATACTACATTACTATAATACTATAATACTAAATTACTATAATACTACATTACTATAACAATACTACATTACTATAATACTACACTACTATAATACTACATTACTATAATACTACATTACTATAACAATACTACATTACTATAATACTACACTACTATAATACTACATTACTATAATACTACATTACTATAATACTACATTACTATAACAATACTACATTACTATAATACTGCATTACTATAATACTACATTACTACAACACTACATTACTATAATAACAATACTACATTACTATAATACTACATTACTATAATAATACTACATTACTATAATACTACATTACTATAATAATACTACATTACTATGATACGACATTACTATAATAACACTACATTACTATAATAACAATATTACATTACTATAATACTACATTAATATAATAACAATACTACATTACTATAATACTACATTACTATAATACTACATTACTATAATAATACTACATTACTATAATACCACATTACTATAATACTACATTACTATAACACTACATTACTATAATAATACTACATTACTATAATAATACTACATTACTATAATACTACATTACTATAATAATACTACATTACTATAATACCACATTACTATGATACGACATTTCTATAATATTACATTACTATAATACTAAATTACTATAATAATACTACATTACTATAATACTACATTACTATAATAACACTACATTACTATAACACTACATTACTATAACAATACTACATTACTATAATACTACATTACTATAACCATACTACATTACTATAACAATACTCCATTACTATAATACTACATTACTATAATAACACTACATTACTATAACCATACTCCATTACTATAATACTACATTACTATAAAACTACATTACTATAACAATACTACATTACTGTAACAATACTACATTACTATAATACTACATTACTATAATACTACATTACTATAACACTACATTACTATAATAATACTACATTACTATAATACTACATTACTATAATACTACATTACTATAATACTACATTACTATAACAATACTACATTACAATAATACTACACTACTATAATACTACATTACTATAATACTACATTACTATAATACTGCATTACTATAACAATACTACATTACTATAATACTACATTACTATAACATTGCTACATTACTATAATACTACATTACTATAATAACAATACTACATTACTATAATACTACATTACTATAACAATACTACATTACTATAACAATACTACATTACTATAATACTACATTACTATAACAATACTACATTACTATAACAATACTATAATACTACATTACTATAACAATACTACATTACTATAATACTACACTACTATAATACTACATTACTATAATACTACATTACTATAACAATACTACATTACTATAATACTACACTACTATAATACTACATTACTATAATACTACATTACTATAACAATGCTACATTACTATAATACTACATTACTATAATACTACATTACTATAATACTGCATTACTATAATACTACATTACTACAACACTACATTACTATAATAACAATACTACATTACTATAATACTACATTACTATAATAATACTACATTACTATAATACTACATTACTATAATAATACTACATTACTATAATACCACATTACTATAATAACACTACATTACTATAATAACAATACTACATTACTATAATACTACATTAATATAATAACAATACTACATTACTATAATACTACATTACTATAATAATACTACATTACTATAATACCACATTACTATAATACTACATTACTATAACACTACATTACTATAATAATACTACATTACTATAATAATACTACATTACTATAATACTACATTACTATAATAATACTACATTACTATAATACCACATTACTATGATACGACATTTCTATAATATTACATTACTATAATACTAAATTACTATAATAATACTACATTACTATAATACTACATTACCATAATAACACTACATTACTATAATACTACATTACTATAACAATACTACATTACTATAACCATACTACATTACTATAACAATACTCCATTACTATAATACTACATTACTATAATAACACTACATTACTATAACCATACTCCATTACTATAATACTACATTACTATAACCATACTCCATTACTATAATACTACATTACTATAATACTACATTACTATAACACTACATTACTATAACAATACTACATTACTATAATACTACATTACTGTAACAATACTACATTACTATAATACTACATTACTGTAACAATACTACATTACTATAACACTACATTACTATAACAATACTACATTACTATAATAATACTACATTACTATAATACTACATTACATTACTATAATAATACTACATTACAATAATACTACATTACTATAACAATACTACATTACAATAATACTACACTACTATAATACTACATTACTATAATACTACATTAATATAATACTACATTACTATAATACTGCATTACTATAACAATACTACATTACTATAATAATACTACATTACTATAATACTACATTACTATAACATTGCTACATTACTATAATACTACATTACTATAATAACAATACTACATTACTATAATACTACATTACTATAACAATACTTCATTACTATAACAATACTACATTACTATAATACTACATTACTATAATAACAATACTATAATACTATAATACTACATTACTATAACAATACTACATTACTATAATACTGCATTACTATAATACTACATTACTACAACACTACATTACTATAATAACAATACTACATTACTATAATACTACATTACTATAATAATACTACATTACTATAATAATACTACATTACTATAATACCACATTACTATGATACGACATTACTATAATAACACTACATTACTATAATAACAATACTACATTACTATAATACTACATTAATATAATAACAATACTACATTACTATAATACTACATTACTATAATACTACATTACTATAATAATACTACATTACTATAATACTACATTACTATAACACTACATTACTATAATAATACTACATTACTATAATGATACTACATTACTATAATACTACATTACTATAATAATACTACATTACTATAATACCACATTACTATGATACGACATTTCTATAATATTACATTACTATAATACTAAATTACTATAATAATACTACATTACTATAATACTACATTACCATAATAACACTACATTACTATAACACTACATTACTATAATAACACTACATTACTATAATACTACATTACTATAATACTACATTACTATAACCATACTACATTACTATAACAATACTCCATTACTATAATACTACATTACTATAATACTACATTACTATAATAACACTACATTACTATAACCATACTCCATTACTATAATACTACATTACTATAATACTACATTACTATAACCATACTCCATTACTATAATACTACATTACTATAATACTACATTACTATAACAATACTACATTACTATAATACTACATTACTGTAACAATACTACATTACTATAATACTACATTACTGTAACAATACTACATTACTATAACACTACATTACTATAACAATACTACATTACTATAATAATACTACATTACTATAATACTATATTACTATAATATATTACTATAATACTACATTACTATAATAACACCGTTAGGTTTAAACTTACCAGAAATTTGCGAGTTTACTCCATGTGCTTATTTTAACAATCCAGTTTAAGTGTCGGTAAATGCAGTTTGGCGGCTCAGTTGGCAGCGTTTGTCAGACACAAGAATGTCAAGATTGGGCAGTTTAAGTTTTTCTTTATTATAATGATATTAGTAAAAATACAAATCAGTAAGCATACATTGCAAGACAACATATAATATATCCATTTATTTAAGGAATCTTTAACACCAATTTCCTTCCTATACACTTTTAATCTATAAAGGGGTTATGGGAATCGGACTCTTGTCCCCGAACCAACCCAATACTTTTTAAACTATCAAAATACACCCTTTCCACATAATAAGGATCCATTGGGACCTCTAAACCCACCCTTAAAAAATTGTCCACCCATTTAACTAGACTTTTTCTTTTCTCTATATATTATCATCATCCCCTTTATATTTTAATTCTAGTGAGTCCCATTAGGATATCCCCCCTCACAGTAACATACAGCAGGAAACAAACATCAAATATACGTCCCCCTAATAAAGATCCCACTACAGGTACACTCGTATGAAGCGTCCTTGTCTATCTTACCATATTGCAACCTTTTTTTTTTATTATTATCCCATCACCAAACAAAACAACAACAAAAAAGTAGACACAAAAACAACATAAGGGCATGACCAGACGTGGCGTATTTCTTCCGCCACTGTCCGCATCAATGCCGCAAAGAATCTGCGTTGCAGATTCTGTTGCGGCTCTGCCTAAAATGGGCATTGAATTCATGCGGACTAGCCGTTGCGTATTGAGGGGAAGAGGGCTTCCCTTCTCTCTATCAGTGCAGGATAGAGAGAAGGGACAGCCCTTTCCCTAGTAAAAGTAAAAAGAAATTCATACTTACCCGGCCGTTGTCTTGGTGACACGTCCCTCTTTCGCCATCCAGCCCGACCTACCTGGATGACGCGGCAGTCCATGTGACCGCTGCAGCCTGTGATTGGCCTGTGATTGGCTGCAGCCTGTGATTGGCCTGTGATTGGCTGCAGCCTGTGATTGGCCTGTGATTGGCTGCAGCCGTCACTTGGACTGAAACGTCATCCCGGGAGGCCGGACTGGAGGAAGAAGCAGGGAGTTCTCGGTAAGTAGGAACTTCTATTTTTTATACAGGTTGATGTATATTGTGATCGGAAGTCACTGTCCAGGGTGCTGAAACAGTTACTGCCGATCGCTTAACTCTTTCAGCACCCTGGACAGTGACTATTTACTGACGTCGCCTAGCAACGCTCCCATAATTAGGGGGGCACACACGTAGTCACCCGTAATTACGGGAGCCCCATTGACTTCCTCAGTCTGGCTGTAGACCTAGAAATACATAGGTCCAGCCAGAATGAAGAAATGTCATGTTAGTAAAACCAATACGCTCCGCAGCACACATAACATCTGCGGACTTCATTGCGGAATTTCGACTCTCCATTGAAGTCAATGGAGAAATTCCGCAAAGAGTCCGCTTAAGTCCGCTACACGTCCGCAACAACCAGTGTATGCTGCGGACACCAAATTCCGCACCGCAGCCTATGCTCCGCAGCGGAATTGTCCGCAATGTCTAAATGAACCCAACCACAAAACTGTGGAAAGCAATGGTGAAACGTGTCCACAGCGGAATTCCAGAGCAATTCCGCCACGTCTGGCCATGCCCTAAAAAACACAACATATCCATCTCTCTCCCCTCCCCCCCAGCCCTCCACGAATGAATACATTCAACCCAGGGGCGTAACTAGGAAAGACTGGGCCCCATAGCAAACTTTTGACTGGGGCCCCCCTCCCCTGGGTGTCACACAACCCCCCATTTGTAGATAGTGCCTTTTTTACAGCCCCCCCCTGTAGATAACGCCATACAGCTCCCTCTGTAGATGGCGCCATAGAGGGGGCTGTATGGCGTTATCTACAGAGGGGGCTGTATGGCGTTATCTACAGGGGGGGGCTGTATGGCGCTATCCACAGGGGGACTGTATGGCGTTATCTACAGAGGGGGCTGTATGGCGTTATCTACAGGGGGGCTGTATGGCACTATCCACAGGGCGGCTGTATGGCGTTCTCTACAGAGGGGGCTGTATGGCGTTATCTACAGAGGGGGCTGTATGGTGCTATCTACAGGGGGCTGTATGGCGTTATCTACAGGGGGCTGTATGGCGCTATCCACAGGGGGGCTGTATGGCATTCTCTACAGAGGGGGCTGTATGGCGTTCTCTACAGAAGGGGCAGTATGGCGTTATCTACAGGGGGGACTGTATGGAGTTATCTACAGGGGGGACTGTATGGCATTATCTACAGGGGGTCTGTATGGCGTTATCTACAGGGGATCCGTATGGCGTTCCCTACAGGGGGGTCTGTAGGGAACGCCATACAGCTCCCCCTGTAGGGAACGCCATACAGCCCCCCCCTGTAGGGTACGCCATACAGCCCCCCCTGTAGGGAACGCCATACAGCCCCCCCTGTAGGGAACGCCATACAGCCCCCCCTGTAGGGAACGCCATACAGCCCCCCCCTGTAGGGAACGCCATACAGCCCCCCCTGTAGGGAATGCCATACAGCCCCCCCTGTAGGGAATGCCATACAGCCCCCCCTGTAGGGAACGCCATACAGCCCCCCCCCTGTAGGGAACGCCATACAGCCCCACCCTGTAGGGAACGGCATACAGCCCCCCCTGTAGGGAACGGCATACAGCCCCCCCTGTAGGGAACGCCATACAGCCCCCCCCTGTAGGGAACGCCATACAGCGTCCCCAACCCCCCAAAAAAATGCGACCTACAGTGTGAAAAGACAAAAGACATGTATCCCCTCTCCACAGTACAGGGGATACATGTGTGATCGCTGGCAGTGATAGGGAGAACTGGGGAACCTAAAGTCCCCTGAAGTTCTCCATGACTAACCTCTGACTTCCGGCGTCTGCGCAGCTCAATAAAAATGAAAGGAGCGCTGGTCACGCAAGCGCGACCGGCGCTCCATTCATTTCTACGGAGCTGCTGACACAGACCCCGGAAGTCCGAGGTTTGTGATGGAGAACTTCAGGGGACTTTCAGTCCCCCGTTCTCCCTATCACTGCCAGCGATCACACATGTATCCCCTGTCCTGTGGATAGGGGATACATGTCTTTTGTTTAGTGGCAGAGCGGGGAGATACCTCCCTGCTCTGCCGTAGGGTTCAGTGGCGTCGCGCTGTAGCAGCCATAGCGGCTGCTAGCGAAGCCTCCGGCCATGGTGGGGGCCCGTGCCGGCGGGCGACACGTGCCCCCTCATGCCGCGGGCCCCGTAGCAGCCACTACATCTACTATAGCGGTAGTTACGCCACTGATTCAACCTCCTATTGCAACCAACTTCCCCACAACTCCTCAAACTCTACCTTCCTACTGTTCGCTAGGTAGTCGATTTTTTCGTATTGTAGCATCCTCCTCGCATATTTCCTCCAGCAATTTCCCGTAGGTGGATCCTGCTTGATCCATTTAAACATAATGGTCTCACGCGCCCAATATAGCAGTTTCAATAGGACTTTTTTTTTAAATAATATCCCTTGTACCCTTAAGTCCATCATAACTCAATACGCAAATAACCGGATCCCAGGGGATGTCAACCCCATATCTCTCTACAATCTCTTTAAGGATATTCTCCCAGAATCTGTAATGACCGGGGGGTAGGGAAACGGACAAGTGAGCCCTAATCTACCCGCCACTCTGTCCCTGCCTACTTGCAACGACCCGCCCTAGGCGACGGGGTACAACTGGGCGGCGGTCCCTGCACTCAGTAAGTGCACGACAAACACGACAAACATACAAGGGAATACAAGCAAGGGAAAGGGGCAGTTGCCCACGGCAACACCGTGAGCAACCAGAGTGGTGAACGAGCCGAGTCAAGCCAGGAGTGTGCGAGGTACCAAACGAAGAGCAGAAGAGTAGTCAGTATGCCAGGGTCTGTATGGAGCAGGAACAAAATAGAAGGAGCTGTAGCTGGGCCAGGAAACTACACGAAAAAGAATAACAAGCAAGGAGGAACAGGAAATGCAGGTATAAATAGACAGAGGGCGGGAGCTAGCTGAGTCTGGCCAGGCTGCGATAGGCTCTCCCACTCCTAAGCCTGCCAGCCTGAGTGGTGGAAGCTGGAGTCAGTCTCAGGGATGTAGATTCAGGTGCTGACTGATTAATTAAGGGAGTTAACCCCGAAGCTGTGCCTGGCAGATCCTTTACAGTACCCCCCCTTTTATGAGGGGCCACCGGACCCTTTCTAAGTGGACCTGGCTTACTGGGGAAACGCAGGTGGAACCTCCTGACCAATACCCCAGCGTGAACATCCCGGGTACTGGAGGGAGCCTTGGACCATCTTGCTGTCCACAATCCTGGCCACCTCGAATTCCACCCCCTCAGGGGTGAGGACGGGAACAGGAGGTCTCCTCGAGGGAGCCAAGGACGGGGAGCAGCGTTTAAGGAGGGAGGCATGAATCACGTCGTGTATACGAAAAGACGGGGGTAACTCCAGCCGGAAGGAGACAGGATTGAGGACCTCAATGACCTTATACGGCCCAATAAACCGGGAAGCAAACTTCTTGGACGGAACCTTGAGACGCAAGTTCCTAGACGACAACCACACCAGATCCCCGACCATAAACAGGGGGTTAGCAGAACGTTTTCTATCAGCCTGAGTTTTTTGTACGCTCTGGGACGCCTCTAGGTTCTTCTGAACCTGGGCCCAGACTGTGCACAGTTCCCGATGAACGACCTCTACCTCGGGATTGTTGGAACTACCAGGTGAAACGGAGGAGAACCGTGGATTAAACCCAAAATTACAGAAAAAGGGAGAGACCCCTGACGAGTTACTGACCCGGTTATTAAGGGAAAATTCGGCGAGGGGAATGAATGAGACCCAATCATATTGACAGTCAGAGACAAAACACCTTAAGTATTGTTCTAGAGATTGATTAGTCCTCTCCGTTTGACCATTGGTTTCAGGATGGAAGGCAGAGGAGAAGGACAGATCAATCCCCAACTTCATACAGAAGGCTCTCCAAAACAATGAAACAAATTGTACCCCTCTGTCCGAAACAATATTGACAGGGACCCCATGGAGACGCAGGATGTGTTTGACAAACAAGGTAGCCAACGTCTTGGCGTTGGGTAGTTTCTTGAGGGGCACAAAGTGGCACATCTTACTGAAGCGGTCTACCACCACCCACACCACCGACTTGCCTTGGGATGGAGGCAAATCGGTGATAAAATACATGGAGATATGTGTCCAAGGTCTCTGGGGAATGGGCAACGAACGCAGTAAGCCCGCTGGTCGGGACCTGGGAGTCTTGGACCTAGCACAAACCTCACAAGCGGCGACGTAGGCCTTAACGTCTTTAGGCAACCCAGGCCACCAATAATTTCTGGTAATGAGGTGTTTGGTACCCAGGATGCCTGGATGACCAGATAGTGCGGAGTCATGATTTTCCCTAAGTACCCTTAGCCGGAATTGCAGGGGAACAAACAGCTTGTTCTCAGGAAGGTTCCCGGGAGCTGAACCTTGAGCAGCAGCAATTTCAGAGACTAAATCAGAATCGATCGAGGAAATGATTATACCTGGAGGCAAAATACAAGCAGGATCTTCCTCCGAAGGAGGGCTGGCCATGAAGCTACGCGACAGTGCATCAGCCTTAATATTTTTAGACCCAGCCCTATAGGTAACCAAAAAATTGAATCTGGTAAAAAATAACGCCCATCGAGCTTGTCTCGAGTTTAGCCTCCGGGCAGATTCTAGGAAAACCAGATTCTTGTGGTCGGTAAGGACCGTTACCTGGTGTCTAGCCCCCTCCAGGAAGTGGCGCCACTCTTCAAATGCCCATTTAATGGCTAAGAGTTCGCGGTTGCCAATATCATAGTTACTCTCAGTTGGCAAAAACTTCCTGGAGAAGTAGGCACAGGGGCGGAGATGGGTGAGGGACCTGGTACCCTGGGACAAGACAGCCCCCACTCCCACCTCAGATGCGTCAACTTCCACGATAAATGGCTCCATTTGGTTGGGCTGAACCAGCACCGGGGCCGAGATAAAGCACTTCTTAAGGACCTCAAAAGCCTGGACAGCCTCAGGAGGCCAGTGGAGGAGATCAGCACCTTTGCGAGTGAGGTCCGTAAGAGGCTTAGCGATGACCGAGAAGTTAGCAATAAATCTCCTGTAATAATTAGCGAACCCCAAAAAACACTGTAACGCCTTCAGGGAGGCAGGTTGGACCCATTCCGCCACAGCCTGAACCTTGGCGGGGTCCATGCGGAATTCATGAGGAGTGAGGATTTGACCCAAAAATGGTATCTCCTGTACCCCAAACACACATTTTTCGGTTTTGGCAAACAGTTTGTTTTCCCGAAGGACCTGGAGCACCTTCCTGACATGCTCAATGTGGGAGGACCAGTCCTTGGAAAACACCAGTATGTCATCAAGGTACACTACAAGAAATATCCCCAGGAAATTTCTCAAAATCTCATTTATGAAATTCTGGAAGACCGCAGGGGCATTACACAACCCAAAGGGCATGACGAGGTATTCGAAATGGCCTTCGGGCGTGTTAAACGCAGTCTTCCACTCATCCCCCTCTTTGATGCGAATAAGGTTATACGCCCCCCGTAGATCCAATTTAGAGAACCATTGGGCCCCCTGAACCTGATTAAAGAGATCAGGAATCAAAGGAAGGGGATACTGGTTCCTTACCGTGACCTTATTCAGGCTACGGTAGTCAATGCATGGCCTAAGACCACAATCCTTCTTCCCCACGAAGAAGAAGCCAGCACCTACCGGAGAAGAAGAGGGACGAATGTAACCCTTGGCTAGGGATTCCTGGATATACTCTCTCATGGCTTCACGTTCGGGACAAGAAAGATTAAATATCCTACCCTTAGGAAGCTTAGCTCCTGGTACCAATTCGATAGCGCAATCGTATTCTCTATGAGGAGGTAACACTTCGGAGGCCTCGCTAGAGAAAACATCAGCGAAGCTCTGAACAAACTCGGGTAGCGTATTCGCCTCCTCAGGGGGAGAAATAGTATTAACAGAAAAACATGACGTACGACATTCATTACCCCATTTGGTTAGCTCCCCAGTATTCCAGTCAAACGTGGGATTATGCAACTGCAACCAGGGAAGGCCTAGAACCAAATCGTACGATAATCTCTGCATCAACAGTACAGAGCATTGCTCCAAATGCATGGAGCCAACAAGGAGTTCAAAAACAGGGGTATGCTGTGTAAAATAACCATTAGCAAGAGGAGTGGAGTCGATACCCACTACCGGGACAAGTTTAGGCAAATCAATCAGAGGCATAGCAAGAGACATAGCAAATTCCACAGACATAATATTAGTAGAGGACCCTGAATCCACGAAGGCACTGCCGGTAGCAGACCTACCACCAAAAGAGACCTGAAAGGGAAGCAAGATCTTAGTACGTTTCCTATTTACTGGAAATACCTGTGCGCCCAAGTGACCTCCCCGATGATCACTTAGGCGCGGAAGTTCTCTGGCTGCATTCTTACGCTTAGGACAGTTGTTCACTTGATGCTTGTCATCTCCACAGTAGAAGCAGAGACCATTCTTCCTGCGGAATTCTCTACGTTGTTGGGGGGACACGGAGGCCCCGAGTTGCATAGGTATCTCTGAGTCTTTCCTGGAGGAACGAAGCAACGGAACTTCGGGAGGCATCATGGGGGAGTCGGAGGAGAAAACACATAAACGTTCATGTTGTCGTTCCCTGAGACGTCGGTCAAGTCGTACCGCTAAAGCCATAGCCTGGTCTAGGGAGTCAGAAGAGGGATAGCTAACTAGCAGGTCTTTCAGGGCATTCGACAGACCCAACCTAAACTGGCACCTTAAGGCAGGGTCATTCACCGAGAAGCTACGCACCACTTCCTAAAGTCAGAGCAATACTCCTCAACAGGTCTCTTACCCTGACGTAAGGTCACCAGCTGACTCTCGGCAAAGGCAGTCCTGTCAGTCTCGTCATAAATAAGTCCGAGAGCAGAAAAGAAACAATAAACGGAGGAAAGTTCAGGGGCGTCAGGAGCCAAGGAGAAGGCCCACTCTTGGGGCCCTTCCTGGAGCCGGGACATAATTATACCCACCCGCTGGCTCTCAGAACCTGAGGAATGAGGCTTTAAACGAAAGTAAAGCCTACAACTCTCCCGAAAGCAGAGAAAAGCCCTCCGGTCCCCTGAGAACCGGTCGGGCAACTTGAGGTGGGGTTCAAGAGGTGCGGTGAGGGGAACTACCAAGGTAGCATCAGGCTGGTTGACCCTCTGAGCCAGGGCCTGGACCTGTAGGGAGAGGCCCTGCATTTGCTGAGCCAGGGTCTCACGGGGGTCCATAGTGGTGTCAGGGACCAGGGTAGACTAGGTATGGGCTTGTTATTATGTAATGACCGGGGGGTAGGGAAACGGACAAGTGAGCCCTAATCTACCCGCCACTCTTTCCCTGCCTACTTGCAACGACCCGCCCTAGGCGACGGGGTACAACTGGGCGGCGGTCCCTGCACTCAGTAAGTGCACGACAAACACGACAAACATACAAGGGAATACAAGCAAGGGAAAGGGGCAGTTGCCCACGGCAACACCGTGAGCAACCAGAGTGGTGAACGAGCCGAGTCAAGCCAGGAGTGTGCGAGGTACCAAACAAAGAGCAGAAGAGTAGTCAGCAAGCCAGGGTCTGTATGGAGCAGGAACAAAATAGAAGGAGCTGTAGCTGGGCCAGGAAACCACACGAAAAATAACAAGCAAGGAGGAACAGGAAATGCAGGTATAAATAGACAGAGGGCGGGAGCTAGCTGAGTCTGGCCAGGCTGCGATAGGCTCTCCCACTCCTAAGCCTGCCAGCCTGAGTGGTGGAAGCTGGAGTCAGTCTCAGGGATGTAGATTCAGGTGCTGACTGATTAATTAAGGGAGTTAACCCCGAAGCTGTGCCTGGCAGATCCTTTACAGAATCTCTTTATTTGGGGACATGACCACAACATATGGATTACGTCTGCCTCTTCCCCTGCACATTTAGGACAGTTTTCTTTCCGATCTTTAAACATTTTAGCCGACCTATATGGTGAATAATGCGCCCTATTAACAAAGAAGAGTTGTGTGACCCTAAGCTGAGGTCCATGAGATAGTTTAGGAATATTTCCAAGTATTCTCTTCCATTGGAGCTCTCGTATCTTCCCCATATCTTGTTTCCATCTCACCTGAACAGGGATTATAATACTTTGACTCTTTTTATCACCCATTTCTTTATATATCTTTGAGAGTCTCCCTTTCCTACCACATTCCTCTATTCCCAACATCAACGTTACAAATGGGTTCTCCTCCAACTCCTTGGTCATTTCCCTCCATTTATGACCAAGTGCAGGTCTGAGCTGTAAGAACCATAATCCATCTTTCTCCTCAAGTCCATATTCCCTCGTTAGCTCATGGAACAGTTTTAGTCCTCCTTCTTTAAGGATCTGTCCTAATTTATATATCCCCTTCTGATTCCAAAATGTATACTCATTAGTAAAGTAATCATCTCCCATATTTGTACTCCTCAAATATAGGCGTACCACTATAGTAACCATCTGCTTCCAGTCTCTTAGCTACTACTTTCCATACCATAGTGAACATATACAAAGAGGGAATCTCAATCCTGTATCTTCTCCCCATTCCAGATTCCAGAATTTCAAGCATGTTATAATTCTGCCAGAATGGGAATCTATATCCTAGGGCCCTAACCCATGATCAGTTTTTGTATTAATAATCTTATTAACTTGCAGCAGCCAAAAAATAGTCTCTCATTGCTGAAATTGTCAAACCACCCCTATCAACCGGTTTCCTCAGCTGTTCAAGTTTTATTCTAGGACGTTTCCCCCTCTAAACTAACTCTGAGAACAAACTATCAAAAGTGCCAACCCAATCGGACAAAACATATAACATTTTAAGATCATTTTAATCAGCGACACCCTTGCAGCAAACCCTGTATCCAGTTTTTTCCATATCTGAACCTTCTCTCTTATGTATTTCAAGAGGACAGCCCCTTCTTAGATAATGCCACAGTGCCCTCTATAGATATTGCCAGTGCCCTCTATAGATAGTGCCACAGTGCCCTCTATAGATATTGCCACAGTGCCCTCTATAGATATTGCCACAGTGCCTTCTGTAGATACTGCCACAGTGCCCTCTGTAGATAATGCCACAGTGCCCTTTATAGATACTACCACAGTGCCCTCTGTAGATAGTGCCACAGTGCCCTCTGTAGATAATGCCACAGTGCCCTCTGTAGATAGTGCCACAGTGCCCTCTGTAGATAGTGCCACAGTGCCCTTTATAGATAATGCCACACTGCCCCCTGTAGATAATGCCACACTGCCCTCTGTAGATAATGCCACAGTGCCCTCTGTAGATAGTGCCACAGTGCCCTCTGTAGATAATGCCACAGTGCCCTCTGTAGATAGTGCCACAGTGCCCTCTGTAGATAATGAAACAGTGCCCTCTGTAGATACTACCACAGTACACTCTGTAGATAATGCCAGTGCCCTCTGTAGATATTACCACAGTGCCCCCTGTAGATACTAGCACAGTGCCCTCTGTAGATAATGCCACAGTGCCCTCTGTACATAATGCCACAGTGCCCTCTGTAGATAATGCCACAGTGCCCTCTGTAGATAATGCCACAGTGCCCTCTGTAGATACTACCACAGTACACTCTGTAGATAATGCCACAGTGCCCTCTGTAGATAGCGCCACCCCCCCCTGTAGATAGTGCCATTGGGACACCCTCTAGGAGTGGAATCCCCAGCCAGAGCATAGGCCAAGGATTCCGCTCCTAGATGGAACCCTTGATGTCATTGTCCATATGTAGACAGTGATGTCAGGAGTTACTCCTGGAGCGGAAATCCCCTGCCAGAGCGTCAGCAACGGGGATTCCTCTCCAGGAGTAGCCACTGACGTCACTGTCCATATATGGAAAGTGACATCAAGGGCTTCCCCGGGCACAGCGCTTAAAGTAGCACTGTGCCCGGGGAGTCCTGGGCATGCGGAGGAGCTCCCTCTGCTCCTCCGCTCTGAACTAATGCTGAAGGAGGGAGCTAACGGTTCCTTGCTTCAGCATTGGGCTCAACTGTATCTGTGTCCTGAGGACGCAGATACAGTTGACAGCGGGACATACCCCCGGCCCGCCTGGGACAGTAGGACACCGCCCAGAATCCGAGACTGTCCCGCTGAATCTGGGACGGTTGGGAGGTATGGCCCGGGGTGATTGTAGCGCTATCTACGGGAGGAGGGGGCAATATCTAAAGGGAGGGTCGCACTATCTACAGGGGGCTGTGTGGCCATTGCTCACCTATCACCAACTGACTGCACTTCTTCATGACGTCACGAAGAAGCGCCGGTGCATTGCTCCTGCGGCCTGCTCTCCCGAGGGAGCTACAGTGCCCCGCGGGCCGTGTGCTTGAGATCACTGCTTTAGAATATAGTATTGCTTTGTATTTTGGTGGTCAGCATTTTTTGGGTCAACATAGCTGTATGAGGCTTTGTTATGTGCAGGACTAGTTGCACTTTATTTAGGTGGCCATATTTGGTACTGTTTATTTAAATGATATTAAATCATCATAAAAAAATTATCTACCTAAACAATTCCACTCCAATTATTTATTATGTTTTTTTATACAGTACACTGATCATCATAAATTATGTTATACATTTATTATACTAGTTGTTGTGGTTATGGGAATACCAACTATGTCTATATTATGTTGTGACTTGGGACTTATAGTTAATACAATTTTTAAAAAAATGTGTTTGTGTGTTTTTTTTTTACTGATATATTTTTTTTAAATCACAAATGTTGATTGTTTTGCTATAATGTACTGTGATATATTTGTATGCCAGTACATCAGCCACTGTACTAAGGGTATGTTCACACGCACTGTTTTCAGATTTAATTAGGGCGTTTTACGCCTCAAATTACGCCTGAAAAAACGCCCCTTATACGCTTACAAACATCTGCCCATTGCTTTCAATGGGTTTTACGGTGTTCTGTTTCCACGAGCCTTTATTTTATGCGTCGCTCTCAAAAGACGGCGCGTAAAATGACGGCTCGTCAAAAGAAGTGCAGGACAGTTCTTGGGACTTTTTGGAGCCGTTTTTCACTGACTCCATTGAAAAACAGCTCCAAAAACGGCCATAAAATATGCAGCGAAAAACGCGAGTAGTTAAAGAGGCTCTGTCACCAGATTCTCAAACCCCTATCTCCTATTGCATGTGATCGGCGCTGCAATGTAGATAACAGTAACGTGTTTTTAAAAAAAAAACATTCATTTTTGGCCAAGTTATGACCATTTTATATTTATGCAAATGAGCTTTCAAATGGACAACTGGGCGTTTTTTTTTCGTTATGTCCAACTGGGCGTGTATTGTGTTTTTAACTGGCCGTGTTTATGTGTATGACGCTGACCAATCCGTGACCAGTCAGCGTCATACACTCCTCAATATCTGCACACTCCTCTCCTGAAATATTCTGTGCTGCTGTGAACTCTGCTCTTACCATTACGTAGCTCTCAGTCTGTTACCTCTCCTCCACTCCTGTCCTCAATAACACCTTCACATGATTGGCAAGTCACCACCCCGCACAAGATCCTACTGCACGGCTGACAGCCGTCAGCTGTATAGCTAACAGCACGGTTGTGTTGGAAGCGCGCCCTGCTGTGTCTCACTTAGCAGCTGGGTGTGTTCCCCTCATCTAGCTGCTACGTTCTATCCTGCGGTCTTCACAGTGCTGCTACCCCGTTTACCTACGGGAGCAGAACGCGGCTCATGAAATACTCTGTGCTGCCTTAAACTCTGTGGACAGGTCAGGATCCTGTTTTTTTTAAATGCTGCTGGGGAACTCGCTCGATCCACTATATAAGGCTGCGCCTCCATCCTCTTCTGCCCCAGTCACTTATTCCCAAGCACTGTAAACTTTCAGATTGGTTGCGCTGTGAATATTCGGAGAACGTGATTGGTTTATGTGCAGGGTAATGAACATACAGACAAACAGTAGAAGACTGAATTCAATGAAATGCTCAGCCCTTAAAAACACAATACGCGCCCAGTTGGACAAAACGAAAAAAAAAAAACGCCCAGTTGTCCATTTCAAAGCTCATTTGCATAAATATAAAATAGCTCATAACTTGGCCAAAAATGAACGTTTTTAAAAAAAACAAAAAACGTTACTGTTATCTACATTGTAGCGCCGATCACATGCAATAGGAGATAGGGATTTAATAATCTGGTGACAGAGCCTCTTTAAAAAAACGTCTGAAAATCAGGAGCTGTTTTCAGACCTTTTCAGTCACTGCGTGTGAACATACCCTAATAGTACACAGGCAGTTGTTAGTACATATCTAAGTTCCTGGCAATATGGGTCAGACAGCCCCGGGTCCTTCATTGGTTGTATACCTCTGACAATGTGATGTGAACAGAGTCTTACGGTTTAACTAGTCTGGGTGCCAAAAGCAACCAATCCCAATGTAACTTCCATTTTTCCAGAGCAGTCTAAGAAAAGAAAACTGCCCTGTAATTGGTTGCTATTGGCAACAGGGTCAGTTTTCCATTAGACAGTTTTGATGACTGAGGCGACATCCCTGCAGGAGTTGTACTGGCAGCCATATTAATAGTCATCCAAACTTCACAGAAAAAGTGGCTGGAGACGGTTTTTAGTTCACAACTTTTATTTACTGGTGAATTTATGGAAAACACTCTTCAATGCAAATTTTGTTTCCCCAAGCAACCAATCACAGTGCAGCTTTAATTTATCCAGCACATGTAAGCTGAGATCTGATAGGTTGCTATTTGCTGGCAGAATCTGCGCGGCTTCTGTCAGGATTTAGGGGCAGAATTCACTCCTATATCCTTAGGGAATACTGAACCTGTAAACATGGCCTTATTGTTCTTTGCCAAATACAGCTCAATTATCTAAAACAATTATTACCTATTATTATACCTATGTGACCTTACCTCAAAATTGTACACTGCCCCCCATTTTTTACAGAAAGTTTCCAACCTCCATCACCTCACCTCTCCCACCGTTATTCGCCGTTCACTAATCACGTGTCACTATTTGGCCAATCATAAAGTTACATGACTTGTACCCGCTCTCCCCCGCGCAGGCAGCGCCCTCAGTCCTGTCAGATTGTGACGTCATCCATAATCTTCCCAACATTTATTCCATTCCAGCTTTTCTCCACACACACAGGTGACGTCTCCTGTGGGTGTGCTGTCACGTCAACAATCACGTGTTATTACACTGACCAATCCAAGGAGCAATGAGGGTCATGTGATAAGCAACCGCTTCCCCGCGCAGTCAGCGCCCCCTTTCCCCTGTCAGAGCAGTGAGGAGGGCTCAGGATGGCGGAGGCGGCCGCTCCCGGTGCCGTCCTCCTCTTCCTCATCTCCCTGTCTCCACGACCCGCGTCTTCCTGGCTACTCGGTCTCCGCCCGGAGGACACTGTGGGCGGTCGTGTGTCCCTTGAAGGAGGCACTCTAAGGGCGGCGGAGGGGACCCGCTTCACCCTGCGCCTCTTCTTCCAGCCCCCGCTATCGGCCCAGCAACTGCAGCATCAGCAGCCGAACCCCGCCGGTAATGGCTCCAGCCCTCCTCCCAGACTGGTGTTCATCGAAGAGCCGAGGGCAGGAGGTGACCCGTGTCTGGACGAGGGAGCCTGGGCTTCGGACGTGGAGGTGCTCGGCCCTCTGCAGCCCTCCCCTCACGGAAGCTCGGCCCTTGTTGAAGTCAGAGTCCGGGAACTGCGGAAAGGGGAGCGGGGCAAGTTCTTCTCCCTGTGCGCTTTTGACGGGCGGCACTGGGAGCATCATGGAGGAGAGCACTTCGTTCTGGAGGTCCGGGAAGCTGCCGAGGCGATGTCGGCCTGGCTGCGGGCGCTGGTGGCGCTGCTGCTGCTCGCCATGTCTGCGCTCTTCAGCGGCCTCCGCCTCAGCTTGCTCTCGCTGGACCCGGTGGAGCTACGGGTTCTGCAGAACAGCGGTTCCCCAGCGGAGAAGGAGCATGCCTGGAGGGTGCAGTCGGTCCGGGCCCGGGGCTCGTACCTCCTGTGTACCCTGCTGCTGGGCAACGCTCTGGCTAACGCCTCCCTGGCCGGCTGGCTGTGCTCGTCCCTCCCCGCGGAGCCCTGGCTGGCAGTGCTGCTGTGCACCGGCTGCGTCTTTCTATGCGGGGACGTGGCGCCCTACTCTGTGTGTTCCCGGCACGGCCTGGCCATCGCTTCCCGCACCCTGTGGCTCACCCGCCTGCTCATGGCAGTCACCTTCCCGGTATCCTACCCACTGAGCCGCCTGCTGGACTGGGCCCTTCCCCAGGAGATCAGCACTTTCTACACTCGGGAGAAGCTGCTGGAGATGCTGCGGGCGGCCGATCCCTACAACGACCTGGTGAAGGAAGAACTGAACATCATCCAGGGCGCCCTGGAGCTCCGCACCAAGGCAGTGGAGGACGTGCTCACCCCGCTGGGGGACTGCTTCATGCTGCGCTCCGACGCCGTGCTCGACTTCAGCACCATGTCAGAGATCCTGCGCAGCGGCTACACCCGCATCCCCGTCTACGAGGGCGACGACCGGGTCAACATCGTGGATATACTGTTCGTCAAGGACCTGGCCTTCGTGGACCCGGACGACTGCACCCCGCTGCAGACCGTCACCCGCTTCTACCACCGCCCGCTGCACTGCGTCTTCAATGACACCCGACTGGACGCGGTGCTGGAGGAATTCAAGAAGGGTGAGAGCACAACGTCTCCCATCCCCGGTCTCGCGCAACCCGCATCTGCCATCCCCAGCCCATATCCCAGTCATCAGCATCACCCAGCTGTGCCTTCACATCACCGGCCTGCGGCAGTACCCCCGACCCCTGTGTATTCCTATATCATATCAGCTGTGGACTCAACATGGAGCGTTCCCTCCATCCCTCCCTGCTACTTCATATTCATCCAGCATCTGTAATCCTCCTCACTACAATCCTCATCATCCCACAGCTCCTGCATCCTGCTACTATCCCCCAGCCTGTATCCTCCTCACTACAATCCTCATCATCCCACAGCTCCTGCATCCTGCTACTATCCCCCAGCCTGTATCCTCCTCACTACAATCCTCATCATCCCACAGCTCCTGCATCCTGCTACTATCCCCCAGCCTGTATCCTCCTCACTACAATCCTCATCATCCCACAGCTCCTGCATCCTGCTACTATCCCCCAGCCTGTATCCTCACTACAATCCTCATCATCCCACAGCTCCTGCATCCTGTTACTATCCCCCAACCTGTATCCTCCTCCACTACAATCCTCAGCATCCCCTAGAACCTGCATCTTACTACATCACATATCTACTATCCCCTAGCATCTATCATCCTCACTACAATCCTCATCATCCCACAGCTCCTGCATCCTGTTACTATCCCCCAACCTGTATCCTCCACTACAATCCTCAGCATCCCCTAGAACCTGCATCTTACTACATCACATATCTACTATCCCCTAGCATCTATCATCCTCACTACAATCCTCATCATCCCACAGCTCCTGCATCTTACTATATCACAAATCTATTAACCCCATCCACAGCCTGTATCCTCCTCGCTACATCCCTATGCATCCTACTACATCACATCTCTAGTATTCCCCACTCTGTATCCTCCTCACTACAATCCTCAGAATCCCACAGCTCGTGCATCCTGCTACATCACACATCTATTATCCACCAGCCTGTATCCTCCTCCCTACAATCCTCATCATCCCACAGCTCCTGCATCCTGCTACTATCCCCCAGCCTGTATCCTCACTACAATCCTCATCATCCCACAGCTCCTGCATTTTACTACATCACATATCTACTATCCCCCAGTATGTATCATCCTCGCTACAATCCTCAGCATTCACAGCTTCTGCATCCTGCTACATCACATATCTATTATCCTCACTGCAATCCTCAGCGTCCCCAGCTCCTGCTGCTATCCCCCAGCTTGTATCATCCTCACTACAATCCTCATCATCCCACAGCTCCGGCATCCTGCTACATCACATATCTACTATCCCCCAGCATGTATCATCCCCAGCTCCGGCATCCTGCTGCATCACATATCTAGTATCCTCACTACAATCCTCAGCATCCCCAGCTCCTGCTGCTATCCCCCAGCATGTATCATCCCCAGCTGCGGCATCCTGCTACATCACATATCTAGTATCCCCCATCCCTGGAGTGTATCCTCCTTCTCAGTACAATCCTCAGCATCCGCCAGCTGCTGCTTCTCTACATTTTCTCCTAAATTATTATTAATCAGCTCCTGCTACATTATCTGCTGCACCATTTCCTGCAACCCCTGATTCATCCGGAATTATTATTATTAACCAGCTCAACATCGCTGCTCATCTCCCCTCCCAGGCTGTCTCCTGAATCTCACTTCCCTGCATCTTCCTCTATTATCCCCGCTGTTAATCCTATAGGTTTTTATTATTATGGAATACTTTTATACTGTTATTATGGCTAATAGGACCTCACTGATCTCTACTTTCATCCTGCTGTAATGTAGATATTTTCCTCCCATGTCACCGGCTTGTATCTTCATTGCCAGACTAAAATTATTGTCCTCACTCATCTACTGCACCATCATCCACCATCACTAGTACTTCTTGTATTCTTCTAGTCAGAGGCAAAGCTAAAGGCTCATGGGCCCTGGGGCAATAATTCAGATTGGGCCCCCCTACCCCTCCCTAACACCACCAGACCCCAGCGAGCACCTATGCACAGCCCCCATGGAGGCCCCCACAGTATAATGCCCCCCCCCATAGCTGCCCCCACACAGTATAATGCTCCACATAGCTGCCCCCCCCGCAGTATAATGCTCCACATAGCTGCCCCCCCACAGTATAATGCCCCCATAGTGCTCCCCACACAGTATAATGCTCTCCATAGCTGCCCCTCATACAGTATAATGCCCCCCATATCAGGTCCCCATACAGTATAATACTCCCCCCATATCAGGTCCCCATACAGTATAATGCCCCCCTCACATCAGCCCCCCCATACAGTATAATTCCCCCCCATATGAGCTCCCCAGACAGTATAATTCCCCCCATATGTGCATAATAGAAAAAAAATACATTTACTTACCTATCCCCGATCCCACGCCAGGCGGTCTGTGCTGACGTCACTACATCGCGCTTGTCAGCGCCGAGCTGCTAGTGGTTTAGGGCACAGTGAATGCTAGAGCAAGGAGCCGTCAGCTCCTTGCTCCAGCATTGAATTCAACAGGAACGGGGACCTCGGTGAGTGACTCGCGACCACCCGGAGGTCTTCACATGATCCCCCAGGGGGTCGTGACCCACGGTTTGTAATGTATTGTATTTTGCGGTGTATTAAATCATTAGCGCGCTGTGTGGCAACGGGGGCCCCTATAGCTACGCCACTGCTTGTAGTATTATCCTATTATTAGTGTTATTGCCTCACATCACAGACCTGTCATCTCCTCACTGCGATCATCACACAGCGTCTGCGTCTTATTACATTGCATATCTAGTATGTGAAATATAGTGATTACAACAAAATCTAATGTCTCCAGATGTGTCCGATCCACTGCGGATAATCCGGCCTCCACTAAACCTTTACCATTAGTCCCAGAATAGAGAGAATCCGTGTGGAAATAAATGTTCAGAGTAAATGCAATAAATCACAAATTCTTCACCCACTTTTAATCCGCAGCAACATGAGAGCCATTCACGTGTTATCCTGCAAATAAGCGCTGCCGCCGCATTAACTGTATCCCTTATCAATGGCCGCAGCACCTCTTTACTACGGTCCCCAGCATCACCAGTCCCCGGCAACGGGACATTATAATCTGCATCCATTATCATCACTTAGCCCAGACTTAGCCCGTTCTACTTTAGGACTGAGCCTATTTTGGCCTTCATGACTGCAGAATTTTTTGCATCGCCGCATTCTGAGAGCCATAACTTTTTTATTTACCTCTTTCGCACAATAATATCACATTTCATGTCTTTGTCGCTGCATTCCAACATTCATAGCTTGTTCCGTCGATGTAGCCATATGAGGGCTTGTTTTCTGCAGGACAAGTCATATCTTGTAATAGAACCATTTTGGAGTACATATAATTAATTACAGATTAACTTTTATTATATTTTGTAAGGGGGAATTAAAAAAAAAAGCAATCCCGATGTTGTTTTAATGCGTTTGGTTGTTTTTTTTACGCTGTTTACCGTGCGGTTTAAATAATGTTAATAACTTCATTATACAGGTCGTTACAATTTCGGCGATGCCATACATGTGTGTTTATTTATTTTTTTTACACTTTTGCAAAATCAAACCACTATTTTTGGAATAAATGTAATTTCGTTTTTTTAATGTGAACACTTTTTTTCATTAACGTTATTAAGCTTTATTTAATTTATTTTTTAGTTGTACTAGAGGACTTTACAATGCAATCATTTGATCGCTGATATAATGCTTTGCTATACTTGGTATACCAAAAACACGGCCTAATAGGCATTCAGCTATGGCAGGCCCGGGGATCCTTGACAGGGGCGTTGACGGGTGACAGAGAGCCCGCTCCTCCCGTCTAACCACCTAAATGCCTAAGTCGATATTGAATGCCGCATTTAAGGGTTTAAACAAATTGGATCGGAGGTAACTCAGATCCCGGCCATTGCAATGGAATGTGGGCAATATATTACAGCCAGCACCCGCTGCGGATGGCGCGGGCACAGCTTCTGGAATGTCTTTGCAGTTATGTCCAAAAGCTGGAAGGGGTTAAAGAGGATCTGGCAGGTATTTATGCTGCGCTGTCTGAGGACAGACATGCTGATTTCAACGGTCTGTAAGGGCCAGTTCACACTTTTTTTGACGCGGAAAGCGCCTTAAAAAAACGGCCGAAAATGCCTCCTAAAAAGAAGCGACATGACCTATCTTGAGGCATTTTCACCTCAAAAACCACATTGAAATCAATGGGAGACGGAAATAAACGCGTTTTGCCGCAATTTTTTTTGTGCGTTTTTCAGCAAAAAAAACTTGCGGTTACTCCTTCTTTCTGTTGAAGAGATAGCTAAAACCAAAAAAAAGTCTAAAAAAAACCGCGTAACAAAAACGTGTAAAAAAAAAATGCGTCAAAAACCGCATGTGGTGCAAAACCACTTAAAAAACCTGGAGCTGATTTTTCCAGGCAGAGTTTTGTGCCTGCAAAAAACTCTGTGTGAACAGACCCTAACCTTAGTAATGTTTAGTAGTTCTGGAGAGTTTACATGTTATATTTGCAGCGTGCGTCATATAATATGCATGATAATCACGCTCCCTCTGCCCCCCCCCCCCCCCTCTAAGTGACAGGCTGTTGACATCAGCGTGCCGGCCATTACTTTTTGCTGCTCTCAGACAGGCCGGCATAAATACCTGCCAGATTTGCTTTCAGCACCTAAACATATCAATATTGGTGAATAGTAAATGACATTTTAACATCCAGCGCAAGGCAAACAAAATTTTGTTACGCAGCAAAAAGGTCCTAGATCCACGTTACATAAACTCCTAGTCCTCAGAACTCTGACGGAAATGGTGTCCTTTGTAACCCATATCCATCCCACTTCAGCTTCTATCTCCACTGGGAATGTAAAAGCTAAACTCTGGTTGCTGTGGACCCTTCTTCTGTGAGACGGCTTTGATTTATGATTTATGACCTGACAAAAAAAAATCAAAATTGTTACAGAGGAATATAAAAAATACCTAATTTAAAAAAAAAAAGTAAAAGTTGTGAGTTCCTATGTATTCTTCACACCCTTTGCTATGAAACCTATAAATAAGGTCCGGTCAAACCAATTAACATTAGAAGTCACACAATGAGTTGAATAAGGCCACCCTGCGAGTAAATAGAGGCTCATGATGTCCGTAGAAATACACCTGTTCTGAACGCCCCCTCGAGTCTGCAACGTGAGGACCAAGGAGCTTTCCAAACAGGTCAGAGACAAAGTTGTGAGGTAAAGATCAGGGCTGGGTTAGAAAAAAAAAATATCAATAACTTTGAACATCCTATGGAGCACAATTAAATCCTTTATAACAAAATGGAAACAAAATAGCACAACAGCAAACCTGATAAGGAGAAGGCCGCCCACCAAACCTGATAAGGAGAAGGCCGCCCACCAAACCTGATAAGGAGAAGGCCGCCCACCAAACCTGATAAGGAGAAGGCCGCCCACCAAACCTGATAAGGAGAAGGCCGCCCACCAAACCTAATAAGGAGAAGGCCGCCCACCAAACCTAATAAGGAGAAGGCCGCCCACCAAACCTAATAAGGAGAAGGCAGCCCACCAAACCTAATAAGGAGAAGGCCGCCCACCAAACCTGATAAGGAGAAGGCCGCCCACCAAACCTGATAAGGAGAAGGCCGCCCACCAAACCTGATAAGGAGAAGGCCGCCCACCAAACCTGATAAGGAGAAGGCCGCCCACCAAACCTAATAAGGAGAAGGCAGCCCACCAAACCTAATAAGGAGAAGGCCGCCCACCAAACCTGATAAGGAGAAGGCCGCCCACCAAACCTGATAAGGAGAAGGCCGCCCACCAAACCTGATAAGGAGAAGGCCTCCCACCAAACCTGATAAGGAGAAGGCCGCCCACCAAACCTCATAAACCGGGCAAGGAGGGCATTGATCACAGATTCAACAGACACCAATAACACTGAAGGAGCTCCGAAAAGCGAAAATGGAAATATCTTTCCATAGAACCACTATCAGGGCATGTCCACACGTAACGGAATTGCGTATTTTCCATCCGGATGGAAAATATGCCGCAAAGTTAGTGAGATTTAACAAATCTCATCCACACGTGTAAAATTTCCGACCATAAATTGACCTGCGCTGCGTATTTTCCGTACCGCAGCAAGTCAATCCCTACTGCAGAAAGTGGCCTGAATTGCTGCGTTTTTCAGAGGAGACGTCACCATCTCCCAACATTGAGAAAAACGCCGCAAAATCCGCACCATTTTCTGCAGTAAAAACTGCAGGAAATGGTGCGGTGTTTCCTTAGCGGAAATCCTGCTAGTTTCTGTGGAATTGCTGCAGGAATTCCGTTCCGTGTGGACAAGCCCTAAGCTGTACATTTCACAGAGTGCGGCTTTATGGAAAAGTGGCCAGAAAAAAAGCAATTTCTTAAAGAAAAACGTAATGGCAGAGCTCTCAGCGGGATAACGCGCCCGGCCACACGGCAACAATTGTTCAGGGCTGGTCTTAGGAACACGAAAAACCGTCCAAGGTGTTGACTTGGCCTCCAAATTCCCCAGAAAACAATATTCCTATTGACTAGTTATACTGTATATACATTGAGTGTAGGAGAGAAGCAACAGACAAATAACCTAACTTGCGATTTCTTTGGTTTATTTCATTCTGCAGTTTCTCCCATAGGATCCGTGATATAAAAGCATTGTTGACAGAGGTTTTGTATCGGGTGTTACAGTGTAACAGTTTATATTTTCCTGTTGTAGACAAAAAGTTGCTTGACTGCCGTTTTACTTTTTGATTGTCACAGGTAAATCTCACCTGGCCATAGTACAGCGGGTCAATAACGAAGGAGAAGGTGATCCGTTCTATGAGGTGATGGGAATCGTTACACTGGAGGATATCATAGAAGAGATCATAAAGTCAGAGATCCTGGACGAGACCGATCTCTACAGTACGTATTACATTTACCGTTTGCTACAGATTTTGCTGTATTTTCTGATATCTGTTCACAAAGGAGAACACAATAAAGACTTGTCTGTGTTTGTCCAAAATGTTTCCAATTATGTGCATAGTTTTTTTTATTTTAACAAACAGAAAAATAAGTCTTCATCCATACTAATTAGCCAGCGGCATGCGACCTGCCACCGTATTTAGGAGATATTTTACCTTAGGAGTGATTTAATAAAAGGTTTAAGGGATCATGCCATTTTTCAGATTCATAGGGTGTATAGATTAAGACTGCTAGACCTATTTTTTAGCCATCTTACTACTTTGTTTTAGGCACACCTCGAGTAAAGGATCTGCCAGACACCGCTTCTGTGTCGACGCCCATGGGTATTTAGTCTGCACCTGCTCCTAAGTCTGAGAGAGTGACACGATCTTCTACAGTCAGGCTGGGAGGCTGAGGAGTGGGAGAGCCTATCACAGCCTGGCCAGACTCAGCTAGCTCCCGCCCTCTGTCTATTTATACCTGCATTTCCAGCTCCTCCTTTGCCTGTGATTCTTTTCTGTTTCCTGGCTCTGCTGCTCCTGCCATGATTATTGACCTTGCTTAATTTTTGACCCTGGCTTTACTGACTACGCTCCTGCTCTGCGATTTGTATCTCGTGCACTCTTGGTTTGACTCGGCTCGTTCACTACTCTTGTTGCTCACTGTGTTACCGTGGGCAACTGCCCCATTTCCCTTTTCTTCTGTGTACCCTTGTCTGTCGTGCACTTATTGAGCGTAGGGACCGTCGCCCAGTTGTACGCCGTCGCCTAGGACGGGCCGTTGCAAGTAGGCAGGGACTGAGTGGCGGGTAGATTAGGGCTCACCTGTCTGTCTCCCTACCCCGTCATTACACCTCACTGGTAGACAATATAGCTTAGATCTATCAATGCATACATTGAATGACATGGGGCTCGGGCTGAATATATTTATGAAGCTCATTTTCTGATGTGCGCCTTGGTCCGAAAAAGTGGGCAAGACTTTAAAATCGGTCACTGCGACTCGTTTAGCAAAGTTTTACACCACTTTTCTTATTGCGAACCTTGCAAGCAGTGTCGGAAATGATTGTCACCCTCCATCTACATAGAACATGTGCACGTCCACCTTTCATTGCATCGTAATCTTTGCTGTTATCATTGTACACACAGGACATATCAATAAGGTCTAATTGGACATGTCATCCCATAAGAAAAAGACCCTGGTGGCAGGTGATTGACTCCAAATGGGGTCGTCTTCTACTTCTTTTAGGCCCACTATTGTGGCAGAACCTGGGCCCACTGGAGAATCCTATTGTACGCTGGTGGGTCAGTCTAACCCTGCTTGCAAGAAGTCTGGCCCTGGGGTCTTTCGACCAAAGTTGCACGTTTCTGATCTAGACATTACCTATAAGAGCTTAAAGGGTAACTAAATGTTTCACAAACTTCTCACATGTCATAGTGTCATGTCAAGTTTTGATTGGTGGGGGTCCGAGCACTGAGACCTCCACCAATCGCTAAAACGAAGCGGCAGAAGTGCTCGTGTGAGCGCTGAGCCACTTAGTTTCTGTTCGGCTTTTTCCGTAATCAATGTATCAGAGTATGGGCTCAATAGAAAGTCTATGAGCCCGTACTCCGATACATCGGCTTTCCGGAAAGAGCCGAACAGAAACGAAGCCGCTTCGTTTTAGCGATTGGTGGGGGTCTTGCTGCTCTGACACCCACCAATCAAAACTTCTGACATGTCACTATGACATGTCAGAAGTTTTTTGAATGTTTAGTGATCAGTGAATATCCTCCAGCATTACTTTGCTTTATAAGTAAGTGGATAAATAAATCTCTGTTTCTTCCATCTAAATAAAAATAATAAATCTTGCCCATTGTTTGCTTGAAATGTTTGTATTTTATTTTTGGGTATGAAAATCCGAAATCAATAATTTTACCATCATTTTGTACAGCCGATAACAGAAAGAAGGAAAGGATTCCCCATCGGGAGAGGAAACAACATGACTTTTCCCTATTCAAGCTGTCAGACAGCGAGATGAAGGTAAAGATTTCTCCTCAGCTTCTGCTGGCTACACATCGATTCATGGCAACAGGTTTGTGCAATTGTTGACTTTTCAAATATGAATGCATAGATCTACCTGCAGGATAGCTGCTGTTGACAGATCCCGTATTGGCTTTTTTTTTGTTTTAACACAAACATACATTAAGGCATAGTTTTTTTTTATAATGGAAGTCATTAGCAGACATGTACAGAAAAGCAAATGGCACGGCGCCACATAGTGCAGGTCAATGAGGTTGGGGTGAAATATTGATCGTAGTCTATTATGCTCACCCAGGTAGTGCTTGGATAAGGTGATGAGAAAATCCACAAATGCTGCTGCCAGGATCCAAATCGGTAAACCAAATGGTCACCGCTTGTTAGAATATGGAGAGGCAGTGGGAAAAGGGAGGATCCTGTAAGGCGCTGCTGCGTGGCTGTTAGTAGAATTCAACAATGGTAGACGGCGTGATATGAAGAAATATGTGTTTATTATAAAACAATAATGGCTACGCGTTTCCACGCTATACCAATGGCCTGAAGAAGACGCTGGTACAGCGTTGAAACGCGTAGCCATTATTATTTTATAATATACATATATTTCTTCATATCACTCCGTCTACCATTGTTGAATTCTACCAACAGCCACGCAGCAGCGCCTTACAGGATCCTCCCTTTTCCCACTGCCTCTCCATATTAGCAGACATGTGGAACGGTATAGACCTGCAGTTCCAGACCTTTGCACCCAATTTTTTTTTTAGTGCACTTTTTTTTTTATAATAACATTTTTAGATTATTTTTACTTCATGTAAATGACAAAGATTATCCATAAATGTCCATTTCAGAGATTGAGCCTTTCAAAGCCTCATACCTGTCAGAGAAAATTCTGCTACGGCTGCTAAAACATCCTAATGTGATCCAAGAACTGAAGTTTGATGACAAAAATAAAAGATCTTCAGAACATTTCCTTTACCAACGCAATAAACCAGTGGACTATTTTATTTTAATTCTCCAGGTATCTATAATGTGTCGCTTGTTGGTTTGTTTTTTTTCCGCCCAGGTTACGATTACCTTGTTATGTAACATCTCCAACAGGTGACCAGGTTCCAGAATAAAACCTTTCTTTGTCCTTAAAGGGTAAAGTAGAAGTAGAAGTTGGTAAAGAGGGATTACGATTTGAGAATGGAGCTTTCACATACTACGGGGTTCCTGCTATAGTGACCACTGTGTCCTCTGGTAAGGATTTTTGTTATATTTTTTAATTTGTGGCTTTAATTTACCACTATTAGAATGAAGACGAACTATCAAATAATATTTAGCAGAATTTTTAACTTGGCTATAATAGAAAATTGTTTGGTTTCTTATTCTGTAAATAAATAATTACATTTTTTTTTTTTTTAAATGGAATACCCCTTTAAATCCGCTACTATAGCTTTAAATTTTAATTAGAAGAATTTCCTTACTGGTTACTGTATCACTGCTCGTTCTTCTGCCTTTGGTTTTCTCTGCCGGAAGGAAATTACGAGCTGTCAGACTCACTGGATTATCAGATTCCAAATCTAAAAGTATTTCCAGTTCTATAACTCGTAGAAGTTTATAGAATAAAATCCCTTGAAGCTCCACAAAAGTGGATATTACTGTAGATGACTTTCCTGGTGTTTTTTTTCTTCCTTTGCAGACAATGATGTGAGAAAAGTTGGAAGTTTAGCCGGATCATCCTTTCTCTGTAAGTAGATCTACTCCTAGCAGGTACTTTTTAGGTTCTTTGGCTGGTCTAAGCAAGATACCTCTGCCAGCTGTCATTTATGGGGAACCTGGCAGCAAGTGTTCAATTTGCCCTGAAGAATTACCAGAGGGTAAATGAAGCATTACACAATTTCCATGGAAGTCAATGCGATTTTCCCCTAACAATACAGCTCCTGACCTAGTGCCATGCCGGAAATTATTTTGCAATAACAATACTGGTTCAAGAGAGGCACTAGGAAAAAAGCTGAAGGGGCATATACCTGGCATTGCCCATTATGATGCCATCACATTATCAGGCTCCAGATGTAGCAATCCTTATTTTAAACTTTCTGCGTGATAACTTATTACCTGGACCATTGAAAAAAGTCTAGTTAAAGGGTAACTAAACGTTCGACAAACTTCTGACATGTCAGAAGTTTTGATTGGTGGGGGTCCGAGCACTGAGACCCCCACCAATCGCTAAAACAAAGTAGCAGAAGCGCTCGTGTGAGCGCTCAGCCGCTTCGTGTCTGTTCGGCCTTTTCCGTAAATCAATGTATCGGAGGACGGGCTCAATAGAAAGTCTATGAGCCCGTACTCAGATACTCACACGAGTCAGTGCTCGGACCCCCACCAATCAAAACTTCTGACATATCAGTATGAAAGTTTAGTTAGCCAAAGTTTCTTGCCACTTTTAATGCGTTAAAAATCAAGTTAAAGATGGCTACTTCTGTATGTCCCCAATACCCCCTTGCTGATGTCATCACCTATGACATCATTACACTGGTTATCACACTGAAATTACACGTGACATTACATATCTGGCATTATCACCCAGCATGGAGCCACTAAAGGGAAGGACACCCTACAACTCCAGTACAGGCCACACTTGCTTTTGGGTGCAGCTGCCATGGCACTGCAGTTTGTAGGGCCCTCACTCATTGGTGGTAGTCCCTGCTATTGATGGGCAAATTAAATATATCAAAACGACAGGGAGGAAAAATACTCATGAACGAATTGTTCACCATCTAAAGTCTTTTGTGCAGGGAACATATATATATATAGTTGCAATGATACATAAAGGAACTGCAATACAGATGTGATAATAGGGATGATTCATCAGAGCTAGTGGAAGGGAAAAGTAGAAGAATTACCAATAGTAACCAACTAGGTCGCTGCTTTTATTTCATTATCTAATGAGCAATTGAAAATAAGAGGCACAATCTCATTGGTTGCTGCTCCACTTTTCCCTGTCACTAGTTTTGATAAATCTTCCCCATTGCATTATATTTTTCTTTTGCAGAAACCCCCTGTTGTTGGCACAACCCATTTTCGAGCTTCTGTAACTTTTTTAGGTCTTATTTGAAGTTTTTCTGTTACCTCTTAATATATTGTCGTTGGTGCAGACCAGACCGCACTGAAGATGTTCTTACAATATATTGGTGATTTGCTAAACATTTCCCCCTATGACATTATTTGTAATGTTGTGTGTATTGTATTTACATTTTTTACTCTGTCATCCCTCAAACTCTTCTTTTTCCCAATTTTGCTTTGCCCTCTCAGTACCTGTGTCAGTCTCTCGTACCTTCGCTTTCAGCAGAGGGGAATCTTTGGCTGGCTCCCCAGGTAAACATGCACGGCTGTGATCATATGAGAATGGCTTGTTTTCATATATGTAAATGAATCCTGCATATAGTTCATTCTAATTCACTCTTAATATATGTTGGTGTGTATATGAAAAATATATAAGTCACATATGCATTTCTTTTTAGCATGGTTTTTATACTAAACCTTATTGCCTGTATGTTACAATTCAAGATCTTTTTCAAGATCTCTGGTTGCTGTCACTGAATTGAAACATTCATGTTTACTTCCAGAGGCTGAAAACCTGTCCTGATTATTTCCCCCTGACACAGTGGCACTTCTCATTATAAGAGAGAGCTCTGATGCTCTGTAAGGGTATGTTTACACGGGTCAGATTTGCTGCGGAATATTCAGCAGCAAATCCAACCTAGATATCGCAGGGAAAACGAAAGTCTGCAACAAATCGTGTTTGATTTTGTGCAGATTTTCCAGCGGATTTGCAGCTGCGAAGAAGAGAAAGTAAAAAAAAAAGGACTATTCTAACCTCTCCTGGCGTTCCTATAGTGACACATCAATGCTTCGCCCGTGGGTCTCTCTATAGCCAGAGTACTGGGATGACGTTGCGTCGCATGTGACTGCTGCAGCCTGTGATTGGCTGCAGCGATCACATGGGATGAAATGTCATCCCAGGAGGCTGACAGCAGAGAGACCAGACGGGGGAGCAATGAGGCATCGCTATGGGAATGCTGGGGGAGGTGAGTATGGGCTTTTTTTTTTTACTTGCGATTTTTGCATTTGGAAAATAGTTGGTGTTTGTTGCAGATTTTTACTTTCTCATTGAAATTAATGGGGAAATTTTGCAACAAACACGTAACCATTCTTCAGCATAAATTGTCCTGCTGTGGATTAAAAAATCTGCACAAAATATTTCTGCAGTGTGTGAATGAGATTTCTTACAGCTGCTACTGTAATAAGATGCGGATTTTCCGTCCAAAGGTTCAGCAAATCCGGTCCGTGTGAACATAGCCTATGGATAAAATTCACAGAGGGCAGATTAGTTGCAGAAATGTCATCTTAACAGGGAATGCCGAAATCCATGCACATGCTGCAGAAACAACCCAATTTAGACTATGTTCACACGTAGCGAATCCGGACAGAAAATACACAGTGCGTATTACAGTAGCTGCAAAGTGAATCAGATTTTTCATAAACACACTGCAGAAAATTTCAGGGCAGAAATTTTATCAGCAGCATGTCCATTATGCTGTGGAGTGTTGGCATATTTGTTGCAGACTTTCCCAATTGAGTTAAATGGGGAAGTGAAGTTGTGCAACAAATGTTCCGATTTTTGCTGCAGAACTGAGAATTCGCAGAAAAAATCAAAAAACATTTCCACTTTAAAATAAAAGTCAATACACACCTCCCCCTGGTCTCCCACAGCGACTCCTCACTCCTATCTGGTCGCAGTGCTACCGGCCTTCTGGGATGATGTTTCATTCCATGTGACCGCTGCAGCCAATCACAGGTTGCAATGGTCACATGGGAAAAAACATCATCTTAGGAGGGCGACAGCACAGACACCAGCGGTAGGAGGATTGATGTGTTGCTATGGGAGACCGGGGGGAGGGGAGTATGGACTTTTTTTTTTATCACCTCATTTGGTGTTTGCAGCGGAAAATCTGCACCAAATTAAACATAATTTGATCTGGCTTTCCTGGCCAGAATTCCCTGCAGTATCTGGGTCGGATTTGCTGCGGTGTTTTCCGCAGCAGATTTGATCCATGTGAACGTACGCTTAGGATGCAGTCACACATGGCACAAAAAATCCGCACAAAATCTGCAACAGTAATTCTACGGCGGAATTACTTTTGCAGGTTTTGGGGTGTATTTGCTGCGTATTCGTGTTGCAAATTTTGGTGCAGAATTTCACAAAGCATTTCCACATCTGCCCGGAGGCTGAATCTGTCAGTATTACAGCCTTTTCAGTGTTGAACAATTTGGGGAGTATTTTGCCTTCGAATTATCCCGCGCCCATGTTCCCTCCCAACTCATCTATGCCAGCCCCCTCCGCAGAGGTTCTGTATCTCCCCCAGAGGTTCTGTTTCTCCCCCAGAGGTTCTGTATCTCCCCCAGAGGTTCTGTATCTCCCCCAGAGGTTCTGTATCTCCCCCAGAGGTTCTGTATCTCCCCCAGAGGTTCTGTATCTCCCCCAGAGGTTCTGTATCTCCCCCATAGGTTCTGTATCTCCCCCATAGGTTCTGTATCTCCCCCATAGGTTCTGTTTCTCCCCCAGAGGTTCTGTATCTCCCCCAGAGGTTCTGTATCTCCCCCAGAGGTTCTGTATCTCCCCCAGAGGTTCTGTATCTCCCCCATAGGTTCTGTATCTCCCCCATAGGTTCTGTATCTCCCCCAGAGGTTCTGTATCTCCCCCAGAGGTTCTGTATCTCCCCCAGAGGTTCTGTATCTCCCCCAGAGGTTCTGTATCTCCCCCAGAGGTTCTGTATCTCCCCCAGAGGTTCTGTTTCTCCCCCAGATCAGATTAGTCTGTGCTTAGAAAAGTAAATCATGTTATATTTCACTCTCCTTGACATATTCCATTTTCAAGAAAGAGATCATTCCCTTCTTTTAAAGTAAACCTCCTTTCTTGCTGTCTTCCTTATCCTATTTTCTGTCCAATTTTTCTGCTTTCTTTTCCTCCCTCCCCTGCTCTCCATAGTAAACAGATCCCCTTCTCGCTGCAGTGGTTTGAACCGTTCTGAATCCCCTAACAGAGAACGTAATGATTACGGGGGCAGCAACAACCAGCTAAGCAACAGCAACAACAACCTCTACATACCGGATTACTCCGTCCACATCCTGTGTGATGTCCAGTTCTTAAAGGTAACCCATCAAACATACACCTCGTTCCAAATTATTATGCAAACGTTATTTTTCGCTGATTTTCCCAAATAGTCGATGCAAATGACAGTCAGTATAATCTTCAAGCCATCAACCGTTGGAGTATAATGCGAATTTTATTGAACAAATATCCTAATGATAACAGATTTTTTTTTTTAAAGTAGAAAACTCAAAATGCAAATTATTATGCACAACAGAGATCAAAACATTCTAAAGGTTGTAAAGAGAACTAAAATGGTAATTTGTTGAATTTGCAGCATCAGGAGGTCATATTTACAGAAATCAAAAGCTCTTTCAATAAAAAAAAACTTAACAGGTCAAGTTACATGTTAACATAGGACCCTTCTCTGATATCACCTTCACAATTCTTGCATCCATTGAATTTGTGAGTATTTGGACAGTTTCTGCTTGAATATCTTTGCAGGATGTCAGAATAGCCTCCCAGAGCTTCTGTTTTGATGTGAACTGCCTCCCACCCTCATAGATATTTTGCTTGAGGATGCTCCAAAGGTTCTCAATAGGGTTGAGGTCAGGGGAACATGGGGGCCACACCATGAGTTTCTCTCCTTTTATGCCCATAGCAGCCAATGACACAGAGGTATTATTTGCAGCATGAGATGGTGCATTGTCATGCATGAAGGTAATTTTGCTACGGAAGGCACGGTTCTTCTTTTTGTACCACGGAAAAAAGTGGTCAGTCATAAACTCTACGTACTTTAAGAGGGCATTTTCACACAGTCAGGGACCCTAAAGGGGCCTACCAGCTACAAATCTTTTCACAGTATGATGATCACGCCTAAGTTTTCTTGAAATATCCAATGTTTTCATACCTTGTCCAAGGTATTGCACTATTTCACGCTTTTCGGCAGCAAAAAGATCCTTTTTCTTTCCCATATTGCTTGAAACCTGTGGCCTGCTTAATAATGTGGAACGTCCTTCTTAAAGAGGCTCTGTCCCCAGATTTTGCAACCCCTATCTGCTATTGCAGCAGATCGGCGCTGCAATGTAGATTACAGTAACGTTTTTATTTTTAAAAAACGAGCATTTTTGGCCAAGTTATGACCATTTTTGTATTTATGCAAATGAGGCTTGCAAAAGTCCAAGTGGGCGTGATTAAAGTAAAAGTCCAAGTGGGCGTGTATTATGTGCGTACATCGGGGCGTTTTTACTACTTTTACTAGCTGGGCGTTCTGATGAGAAGTATCATCCACTTCTCTTCAGAACGCCCAGCTTCTGGCAGTGCAGACACACAGCGTGTTCTCGAGAGATCACGCTGTGACGTCACTCACTTCCTGCCCCAGGTCCTGCATCGTGTCAGACGAGCGAGGACACCGGCACCAGAGGCTACAGTTGATTCTGCAGCAGCATCAGCGTTTGCAGGTAAGTAGCTACATCGACTTACCTGCAAACGCCGATGCTGCTGAAGAATCAACTGTAGCCTCTGGTGCCGATGTGTCCTCGCTCGTCCGACACGATGCAGGACCTGTGAGTGACGACACAGCGTGATCTCTCGAGAACACGCTGTGTCTGCACTGCCAGAAGCTGGGCGTTCTGAAGAGAAGTGGTTGACACTTCTCATCAGAACGCCCAGCTAGTAAAAGTAGTAAAAACGCCCCGATGTACGCACATAATACACGCCCACTTGGACTTTTACTTTTAAACACGCCCACTTGGACTTTTGCAAGCCTCATTTGCATAAATACAAAAATGGTCATAACTTGGCCAAAAATGCTCGTTTTAAAAAAAATAAAAATGTTACTCTTATCTACATTGCAGCGCCGATCTGCTGCAATAGCAGATAGGGGCTGCAAAATCTGGTGACAGAGCCTCTTTAAGTAGTTTTCCTTTGATTGGGCACACCTGGCAAACTAATTATCACAGGTGTCTGAGATTGATTACATTGATCCAAAGAGCCCTAAGACACAATACCATCCATGAGTTTAATTGAAAAACTAATAATTATATGTTTATGACACTTAAATCCAATGTGCATAATAATTTGGAACACGGTATAAATGTAGGTAATGTACGATGGTTGACATTTATGAGAATGTTTGCTTGATTAAGTACCTTTTACCTTCATGCAGTACAACTAATATCACTATATTGCGGCGTCGTACTAGAACCAAGCACATATTCCACTTTCTGCTAGAATCAGGAATGGGTATGCGACTGTTGTTCATTTGGTTTCATTTTTTATGTGTTTTCTTTTAGTCAAAGCCAAAATTGAATCTTAAAGTAAAAAAAAACCAAAAGTATGTCTTATTTGTCTCGTGTGAGCACTCAGCCGCTTCGTGTCTGTTCGGCTTTTACCGGAAAGCCGATGTATCGGAGTATGGGCTCATAGACTTTCTATTGAGCCCGTACTCCGATACATTTATTTCCGGAAAAAGCCGAACAGGCACAAAGCGGCTGAGCGCTCACACGAATGCTACAGCTGCTTCGTTCTAGCGATTGGTGGGGGTCTCCGTGTTCGGACCCCCACCAATCCAAACTTATGACATGTCAGAAGTTTGTCAAACGTTTAGCTACAATTTAAAAAAAACACAGATTTGCTCTGAAACCGCCACATGTAAACATACCCGTAGAACTCCATTTGAAATAAAAAAAGTGCATAAAAATTATTCTTGTTCTTCAGCATGTACAACAGATTTAAGTAAAAAGAATGTCTCTTATTGAGCGACAAGGGGTCAAAAGAACATCTGAACAGCATTACAATACATATCCATGCCGTTTGTACTGGAGACGTCTTGTCTGTTGTGCCTTGATAGTAAGGCCCCCATACACACGACCGTAGTTTTCATCCGTAATTACGGATGAAATTGCGGACCCATTCATTTCTATTGGTCACGGACACCTTTCCGTATATTTACGGAAATTATCCCCAAAATATACAACTTGTCCTATTCTTGCCCACAATTGCAGACGGCTACGGATGTGTATCCGTAGCCGTCGGAACCGTATTTGCGGACAGTAAAAAACCTTTCCAGTCGTGTGCATGAGGACTAAGACTGCTCTATTTTTCTCCCAATAGATTACAAGGCAGCAGTATCAAAATGCATTGGCTGCCAGTCGCATGGACAGTTCTCCGCAGTCCCCAGAAATAGAAGTATTCAGTGATGGGGATTCCACAAAAGTTACAAAGCATCACAGAGTATCTGAATCTCCAAAAGATGACACCGTGACCACATTAGTGAGTGACAGAATTTGCAACTTAGGTAAAATCATTTTTATTGCATAAGAATTTTATTTTATTTGTTTCATATTAAAGGGGGTTTTGAACGAATATTAAAAGATACAAGGAGCACTAAGACTAAATAAAATACACATAACAGAGAGCAGCCATAAGGAATGGGGACCAGTAAGAGAGCAGCCATAAGGAATGGGGACCAGTAAGAGAGCAGCCATAAGGAATGGGGACCAGTAAGAGAGCAGCCATAAGGAATGGGGACCAGTAAGAGAGCAGCCATAAGGAATGGGGACCAGTAAGAGAGCAGCCATAAGGAATGGGGACCAGTAAGAGAGCAGATGTGGGTCAACGCAGTCTCTGCAGCCACCGCTCCTATCCGTGCATCATTCATAGCTGCTCTCAGCTGCAAAAATCGGCACGGGTCAGATTTGCTGCGTATTATTTCCGCAGCAAATCCACAGGAAAATATACAGGGGCAAATCTGCACCAAATTGTACGGATTTTGGTGCGGATTTGACACTGAATTCTCCTGCGGGTTTCCTAAGGAGCAAAATAAAATATTCATTCATTTAAAATGCGCTCTTAATGGATTTGCTGCGCATCCGCAACACTACATCACCTGCAGATTTGATTGCAGATGTTTTCTTTCCTATTGAAGTCAATTCAGAAAGTCTGAAATAAATCCGTGTTCAATCCACGATAGAACTTCACTCGCTGCACATTTAAAAATCCGCAGCATGTGGATGAGATTTAACACTTGCCTGCTACTGGTTTCACCCGCTGATGATTTCACCCACGCAAATCGGCAGGTAAAATCTGTGGACTTACCCTTACGCTTAACGCTCGTTCCAGATCATTGGCCCATGTAAACATGGCAGCGATCAGAAGGCGAACGAGCAAACACGCCTTTGTCTGCTGATCGCATCTTTCATACCGCCATAAATGGTTGTTTGTCGGCAGCACATGACAACAGTGGATGTGCTATCAACAATATGAAAAGTGTATGGGGACGAATGATCGTATTAACGATCGTATAGCCACGATCATTGCTCCAGCAAAGGAGCGCCGGTTGATATGTTATTAACGTCGAACTGCGCTCGTTACCAGGCAGGCGTCTACCCGTGTAAAACCACACAAAGCGTTCAGCTGTAATCTGTGAGAGAACCCGGCTGCAAGAGTCCAATTCCCCTTCAGCACCCCCACAGGGGAAATGAGGATTTGCACGGCTGCCATTGAAATCAATTGGCTGTCCACGTAATACACAGACGTGCTGGATCCTCCAAAGTAAGAGACACCTTGTGGCCGCGCCCGGTGCTGGCTAATAGTTGAGGGTCCTGAATTACGTAATAGGGCATATGAAAAGGATTTTTAAAACCATACAACCCATTTAAAGTTGATTTGTAAGACATTGTATCATTGTGGCTAGAATGACCTGCATTAGTCCTCCCCTTCTGATTGGCTTCACTTTACAGTTACCAGTCGGGACCTAGGATAGAATTCCTAAATAAAAATCATGTAAATAAATCCTTTTTTTTTTTTTTCATGTGTCGGTACTTGGAGAGTGTAATTTGTCTTCTCTCATCAGCCGGCAGCAGATCAAGTGTTTTGAAAAGTCCAAATGATTCTGTGTTCTTACATATGGAAGATATCCCTCAAATAAGGGAAGAGCTGGCAGACGTTTACAACTGCACAGGTAGGTTTCTAGAAATATTGTCACTTGGCCCAAATGTAACAATTTTTTGTTAATGATCTAAATAAATAAACAACCTTGTATTAGGACATATGAATGTCAAAGGGGGGGAACTTAGATCATCATTAATCCCTATGGTGATTTAATTACCGTTAGAAGAAACGCGAGTCGTCCAGGTGTTGCGGCTGTGATATTCCGCCTTATTACAGCCATGTGAAATGATATAACAGTGCAAATAAAAAAATCATAATAGATATAAAAAATAAAAAAAAAACAGACCCATAGTTACAGGATTTTTCCATTATTGCTTTTCACCGGTGAGGTCCAATAAAACTAAAGCTATTTATTTCACTGGGCTTCCAAAATCTATTTCTAAAGGCCCTTTTACAGAGGCCAATGATCGGGAAAACAAGCATTCATATGATGGCTCGTTCCCAATCATTGTCCTATGTAAACAAGGCAACGATCAGCCGACGAGCGAGCAAAAGCTCGTTCATCGGCTGATCGTATTGTTTATGCAGGAAAAAATATGATCGTCTGCAGCAAATCTCCCAGTGTAAACAGAGACGTGCTGCCGACATGATGGAAATGCACAGGGACGAGCGATCGTAGTAACAATCACTCGTCCCCATACATGACCGATCATCTCTCCTTGTGAAAGGCGCAAACAAGCACCGATCAGCAAGCTGTCTCGTTGATCGACACTCATTGTTACGGTCTACATTGGCCAGTGTAAAAGGACCCGAACTCTACGTCATACACTTTGTTAACGAGTTGTCAATATGAGAAAGTTGATCTTTTCAGCAAACAGAGATTTCACAAGAATAATTGTGCACGTGTTTCATGACAGATCCGGAGTCCTGCAGTATCACCGTGGAAATAGAGCAAAGCGGCGGCGAGATGATCACATTAAACAGCGGAGACGAGACACTTGGCAAGAAGTTATTGAGAACACTGAGTATGTCTTTCATATATTTTGTGACTGATCTAAGAGGTTTTACATTTAAGGGGGTTGGACACTTTAGGAAAACTATCAGGAGTGCATTCTAAACCGCATTTTAGTAAACGTACCATTGACTTTATATGCAGTTCAGCGCCGTTTTCTTGGGTTTATTAGCCACGTCCCCATGTTATTACAGCTGTATCTTCCTTCTGCTACTATGCGTTTTGTGCTCGCAAAAGTTCAATGTGACATCTGTATATGGTGCGTGGCCGCGTGATTTTCACGCAGCCAGCATCATTATGACACTCCCTTTTTATGTGACGACACAGTAAAGAAGGAGGGGATTTTACGTTTCCCTTCTGTTCTTTACCAGCTGTAGCGCGAATCACGCGCGTCACCCGGAAGTGCTTTCGTGTGCCGAGCGAGATTTGCATGCACCCATTGACATCAATGGGTGAGTGCTGCGCGAAACACGGGAAAGTATAGGACACGTCGTGAGTTTTACGCAGCGCACATACGCTGCGTGAAAATCACGGACTGTCTGAACGGCCCCATTCACTAACATAGGTCCGTGCGACGTGCGTGAAAATCACACACATAGCACAGACGTATAACACGTTCGTGTGAATAAGGCCTTAATAAGACTTGTCGCCTCTGCAGGTTGAACCTTTTTTTCTCCAGACGGAGGGAGTGTCCCCTTGTTTTTTGAGGGGGTTTTACATGGAACAGGATTTCACCATATTTTTTGTATGGGCCATTCATATATTTATATAAGTTAATCATGTCCCCCCTTAGTCGTCTCTTTTCAAGACTAAATAGGTTTAATTCTTTTAATCTTTCCTCATAACTTAGATTCTCCATGCCGCTTATTAGCTTCGTCGCTCTTCTTTGTATTTTTTCCAACTCCAGGACATCCTTTACCATTTTATTGCATGATCCCCACATAATAGGAGATTAATAGTTTGGTTCATTTAAGTTGCTTATTCATACCATGGATTTTGTTATTATTAAACATGGATAATCCCTTTAAGAGCAGTACTGTATCTGATTGTATATACTTATCCCTAAGGTTCCTAATATACACTGTTCAACCCTAACATTAAAACCAGTGAACGGGAAAAACAAAACAACTGGAGTGAATAACATTGGTGATCTAGTTACAAGGGGGGAGTATATTAGGCAGCAAGTAAACGGTCAGTTCTTGAAGTTGATGTGTTGGAAGCAGGAAAAATGGGTAAGTGTAAGGATCTGAGCGACTATGGCAAGGGCCAAATTGTGATGGTCAGAGACCTGAACTCTAAAAATGCTAATTTTAATATCAGGCAGGAAAGGATTATACAGTAATTTTGACATGGAATTTCAAAGTAAGTACACCAGCCTCATCAGGTCTAAGAGATCTATTTAATAATGTATGTAGTTTGTATTGTGAAATCTGGTGACAGGTTCTCTTGGAGTCAGTTCACATGCAGAATTTGCTTGGCAGGTCCTGACTCAAACTCGCCGGGGAATTATTCCTGCCGTCGGCAGGAAGATTCCTCCTCGCATTCACTTCAATGGTAGGTTCGGGCAGAATCCACGCAAAGATCAGGCAGGACGCTTCTTTTGTCTACTAGCTGAAAAAATCTAGTGGGAAAAAGAAGAATCCGACATCCATTGAAATTAATGGCCTTAAAGTATGAAGTGTAAATATATTTTAGCTTTGTTATTTTTCACTTTTTCTATATTTTATAACAGATAAACTTTTATCACAGAACGATGCCCGCAGTGGCCCCCAGTAGTGTGCAGGAACCTGGAGATACTGGTTTACACAGGGAAGTGAAAACCCCAGGCTCTAGGGACTAACATGGGTGGAGCAAAACAATATTACAGCAAAGCTGAAACATCAATGTTGTGTGTTTACAGCTTTAAATGTTCACATAAAAAATCAGCCTGAGGACGCGCTCATAGACTTTCTATGTGAGCCCGTCGTTCGGCATACGAGCATTGCCGAACACAGCCCAAGAGGCAGAAGCACTCGGGTGAGCGCTTATGCCTGTTCTTTATAGCGATCAGTGGGGGGTCTCGCCAACCGGACCCTCACCGATCAAAAGTTTCCTAAAACAACAGTTAGTGTGTTTTTGTTTTTTTGCAGGTGGCAAAACAAGAAAAAAATCCAGAGATGCAGAGAAAAGTCCCGAAGAAAGTTCAGTTTTGCACCTCATGACCTAATGAAGGCAAATCCATGTAAAAAGACAAATGTGATCGCGGGATTATTGATGGGCGTTTCACAAGTTCCTCTTCTCTTCTGCTCTACACAAGCCGCCTGTTTGCCATGCCTATGCACTTTTCTTTTTCTGAACACACCTTTTCTACACGTACTTGAAGATGCAGAATGGAATGAAACAAAGATTATGAAATGCAAACTTAGCACATATATTGCAAATTCATGACTTATCTCAATGTATAGTGTCCTCTAAGTAATACTAATATTGACCTGTTTATTTTTTTTTAAGTCAAGTCTATGGGGGCAATGACTGCCTAAAAATCTTTTTTGGTTCCCAGGAAAACAGGTTTGTAGAGGTCCTGGGCAGAAAAGAGTCCTGGTTTTACCTTCTACAGTATTTCCAGCTTTTTAGTGAATGACATTAAGTAATTCTACTTGTGTATAGGTTCAGACAGCACCAGATACGTGGAAGGGTGAGGTTTTGCACGGATAGGGGCCCAACCCAAACATAAATCTAGAAGAGTATCCGGCACACCAATTTTGAAACAAAGGTATTTTTTATTTTGTTTTTAATGCCAGTGGCAGAGTGCGACGTTTCGGTCTAAGTGACCTTCATCAGGCACTGAGCCGTGCTGGGAAACTGAATAGACGAGCGCTAGTGGTGCTGATAGCGGCTGGCGCTCGTCTATTCAGTTTCCCAGCACGGCTCAGTGCCTGATGAAGGTCACTTAGACCGAAACGTCGCACTCTGCCACTGGCATTAAAAACAAAATAAAAGATACCTTTGTTTCAAAATTGGCGTGCCGGATACGCTTTTATAATTAAGTAATTCTATGTCACATGTGATTTACTAAAAACAAAAAAGCAAATCGATTTCCTAGGCTGAGTTCACATGTAATGCAAAGAGTGAGATCCGCGTCAAATCGACAACAAAATGTACTCACCCTTACAGCTCCGTGCAGGGACCGTATATTTAGTGCCAAGGATGGGATCAGATCTCAAGCTTGTCACTGAATATCCAACTTCTGCACGGAGCCATACAATATTCTTGCAAATAAACCGTTAAATACATCAGTAATTGGAAACCTTTCTAGGCACAAATCTCCCCCATAGACCAACTGAGAAAATAGAAAGGTCTCCATTAGTATTGCTTATATGGGGGAGATATTGATGACAAGTCTTCTTTTAATAATGATTGTTGGTGCCATGCACAAATGGTCATGTAGGAAGTCTTTCTAGTTTCTGAGTTAGCCCTAATCGACATGGGCAGTTTTCACTACTTGATCACCTGTATCAGAACCTTGATTATAGTCTATAGGAGCCTACAACCATGCTGCAGGGCATGTAAAGTGCTTCAATGTTCCTGACTGATCAGGTCACCTCCATAGACTATAATTAAGTATTTAGAAAGTGAATGCGCTACCAAAAATCACATGTTTAAAGTGAATGTCCATTTGATTTTTAGGCCCAACATTATGTGCTGATTAATTCCATAATATATGTTTATACAGTTTGGAGCTTCATTGTTCTGATACAAAACTCAATCTCCTGCTTCCCTTCACACAGTTACGTGATAAAATTCTGGCTGCATATCTCCACCACTAGGGGGAGCTTTCTGCATACCGTTTTATTATTGAGTTCAATGTTATATGCTGTAAACTCCCCCTAGTGGTGGCTACAGACAGCCAGAATTTTATCAATTAGCTTTGCCTATGCATAGGATTTGGAGCTCTGCATCAAAAAAAAAGCACCGACCATTATAAATATATTGTGAAATTAATATGCACAGAATTTAAGACGTATTTAGATGAAAAAACAAAGCGTAGACATTCACTTTAAGAAAGACCTAGGACATCATGTCCGGAAACACATTTAGATAAAATTTAAAAATAGATTTGTGTTATATATTTTTCATAAAAAAAATACAGAGAAAAGCAACGGGTAAGTAGACAAACATTAGATATATGAAAAAAGCGAACACGGATTTAAACTGTAAATAATATTTTTATAATTTGATGGTGATGATATCATTGATTCAGCTTTGTTTTAAAAATTATATATTACATGGAGCCCAAGCATCATACTCTAGGTCTTTGGAAATGTCACGTTGATTGCCAATATTGAAGCTGTCAGATTTTGTGCTTTTCAGGGGCCCAGACGTTCTGTATCGTCTGAGAATGCAGTGCCAAATAGCCTACTGAACGTCCTGTATGGTGGACTTTAATTTTATCTTAATTTTACAGCTCTTAAATTTCATAATCCATTAGACAGCATGTAAAGCAATATTCATTCATGATGGAGTTTAAGCATCTGCATTTGCCATTGCCTATAGATTTGGATATTGAGTGGCACAGAAGGTTGCTGTGGTTTATTTTTTATCACTGAGTGCATGTTTTTTTTAATGTAAATATCCACCCTTAGATGCAATTTTTTTTTAATCTAAGTCGGTTTAATATACTGTGCTGATTAATTTCCAAATACATATAGCGTCCAGAGCTCTGTTTTTCTCACACTGAGCTCTAAATCTCCTGTATAGACATATATTTAAAACATAACATTCTGCCATTCTGCTCTCCCTCTTCCCTCTCCATAGACTTTGATGGGCAGCATTTAGCTGCCTCTTTCTTTGCTCCCTCCTTCTACTCCCCTCCCCTCTCCACAGACTTCTATGGGCAGCCTGTCTATGTCTCTTTGTGTCCCTGCTCCCCCTCCCCTCTCCATAAGCTTGTATGGGCAGGAAGTGAAGAGACACTCCCCACTTCCTGTAGTCTGTCAATACTGCTTAATAACTATGGACAGATTTTTTGTAACAGTAAATAAATTACAAATTAGATCCATATCAGGTATACTATTAGATTAACATATTAGTGTCCATATAAGTCTTTGTCTATGCAGGGGATTTGGAGCTCTGTATCAGAAAAACAAAGCTCTGACCACTCTTAAGATATATTAAGAAATTAATCAACACAGAATTTTGAATCTATAAATAACCTAGTGTTAAAAGGGGGAGATTCACTTTAAGTTTTGGTTTTTTTCTTGTTTTCACTGAAACCAACCTGAATTTATAATGTAAAGCACATTACACACAACCACTTGCATGTAACGGCTGGTGACAGTCTTATCCGATGGCACAATTCTACCAGAATTAATCATTTATATTCAGATATCTAGGTTGGATATTCTTAATTTATGATGGAAATAGAAACATATATTTTGAATAGGAAAGATAGAAAGGAAGCAGAGAAAACTGTTCTATTATTAAAATACTTTAAATGATCCTTTTATACTGTGCTCTCCTCCACGGCTCAGTAGCATGAACATTATTATACAGAGGTATATTTAGCAAAAGTTTATTTTTATCGGTTATGAAAAATACCAATACAGAAGACATTTTATTATAAATCATGTTGCAACTCAACATGGGAATATGACCTCAAAACAAAAGCAGCCATATTACGCAATGTATACCTTGACACGACGTGGGAATCCTTTTTTTTTTTTTCTTCTTCTAGTACTTGGAATACATGTGGGGTATTTGTGCTTCATCAGATTTAGAAATACAGAACCAGTACAGCTGTGGAAACTCATTGTGCCCCTTGTTATTATTCGCTAGTGAGTCGTTTTAGGAAGTCTATAAATGTCAGATTCTTGCTATGTAAACAAGGAGGAAGGTTTAGACCCATTGGTGCAAGTCAAGGCCAAAAGCTGAGATTTTGTCATTCAGGGTCAGGCAAACCTGGGCAGGTGGCAGGGCCCACTGGGTTTGGGGTTCCATGGTGATCTGGATAAACACGCTTTATGCTTGTCAAGCAAAGGGAGGTGTAGACAGAGGCCATACTGTGACTCTGTTGGCCAAGGAGCCACATACACCTGGAGCCAGTCCTGTTGCCTTTTATGGCTAATGACCAACTTATTCCCTGTGTAAAACAATCCAAGTAAACTGGGCTGAATAAGGGCTTCTTAAAAACGTTACCTCACGAGTGGGATGCCAATGACTCCCCATTTCTGCACCGCCCCCGCCCCCCCCCCTCCCCTCTCACAGCAATCAGTCTAGCAAAAAGACAGAAAGAAACTGCAGCTTCATACACCTTTTGGGGGGGACTGAATGTTTTTGAATTATTTTAACATTCTTGCAAAGAGCCAGGTGGGCAATTGTACTGCAAAACAGACCCCGGTAGGAGCTCTCGGGTTTCTTCTCTATTTCAGAAGACCTTGTTTGCATATGCGGAGATTATGCCAGAGTACTCACTTCTTGTCCAATAGGTTAAAACACCAAAGACGTATATTCAGCTGACACTTCAGATTAGTTTATTGTACAGAATTTTTGTTCTGTCTGCTGGTCCCTGTAGGCACTGAACAGGATCAGCAGAATTATACTTCATAAAGGCAGAATAGATAAGGGCACATTTTATAGGTATGTTCTAGGCATGTTCTCAGCATCTGCAGTCCATGAATGATATAAAGACATCCCGCTTAGCAACCTCATTAACGGTTTATAGGTTGGCAAGATGTTGTGGTGACTATGTTGAATAGCATGTTGGACGGATTAACTGTAAGAGAGAACGCAAGTCCACAAAAGGTGAACAGATCTTCAGTAGGACAGTATTAGAGATTGTATGTTTTCCTAGTACTAATATACATTAAGCCATATGGCGATAGCCATAAATTAGAGCCAAGGACGAGATCGGGTCCTAAACAAGGCTTTGAGAAAGGCTTCCTGATCCCACAGGACGGGATTCAGACCAGTCCTTGATGCTTAAAATATGGCTCATGCACAGAGCTATGATAACCCTATGGTGGTCTTAAGTTGGTTCATGGGGTCTGGGTGTTATGGCCATAATATGGACTCTAAAACATGGCCGCGTCCAACAATCATAAGGCTCAAGCTCTCCCTCTCTCCTATAACAGGAAAGTGTCGCGGAAGAGGGAACATAATCTTAAAACTTGCTTTATGATCCCGCTTCTAAGATAAACAGAAGGGAGTACAGTCCCGCTGCCGCCATAGTCTTGCACTAACCAGTTTGCTGCTCTTCTCGTAATCTGAGAAAAGCACATGGTGACGGTCTTTAAAAGGGAATTTTTCTTGCTGCTATTGTTCTATAGAAGTTTTACGCACTATGCAGAGAAAGTTAAGGTACCATTGCATGGCCCAATCTGGGCCGTGAAAACGAGTGCCGATCAACGAGGCAGCTCGTTGGCTCCTTTCACAAGGAGCAACGCTTGGTTATGTATGGGGACAAGTACGCTCGTTTGTCGGCAGCACATCTTTTTTTTTATTTCAACACCGACAGCATTTATTGCAGCATAAACCAGCAGATCAGCCAATGAACCCTCATTGGCCCGTGTAAAAGGGCCTTAATGATGTCCTGTGTCTGTTGTCAGTCACAATGTCCACAGCATAAGATAAAGTGTCACTTATGAAAGACATTCTCTAAGGTAGCTTTCACACCGCAGGATCTTGGGCAGTATTTTGCACCTGTATTTGGAATCCAAAATTAGAAGCGGGTCCAAAACACAGAAGAGGCGCACATCTTGGTGTTATCGGTTTTCTCTGTTTATTCTCCAATCCTGGTCTTGGCTTACAAATAGTGATGCAAAATACACAAGTGTGAACGAGGCCAAACTTTGTTTACAAGAATCTGTTAGGGCAGTAAGTACTACCATGCCTGATGTATCTGCCGCGAGCTTAGCGCCAATATGTCCATTAGCTGAAGTGGCGAGACTGGTTGTGGCCAAGGATCCAATGACGCACAGGCTAGTTTGAAAGGCTGTAGTAGTTAGGGCTTCTACATCCCTAGCAACCAGTTTACCTTGTGTAAATTGTCATTTTTACGGAAACCAGAGGGGACAAAGTAACTTGCCACTAGTTAAGCCATCTCATTCGCCATCCCGGCCTTAGTTTACTGGCTGCATTCACATCGCTGTATTTTCAGTCCATGGTTTGTGCTTTTATTTTTTTTTCTGTGGACTAAAAAGGAAACCGATCACAGCAGAGGGAAGTAGGAAAACCTTTCCAAAAGTTAAGGATTTCCTACTTCCCAACACCGATGGGCTGTTGTATAGGAAGGAAACAGAATTACATGAGACTGCTCCTTTATAATACTGGTGACATTCAGAAGCAACCAGGTTTTTAACTCTCCATCGACACATAAAAAATAGACTGCATCAGATTTTTCAAATATATGGCACTAGTTACTGATGGTTAAGCCTTGTAAGTGTATTTACATTTTAAAATATTTTTTCTTAGAGTAATTTTAAGTTGAAGTTACAGGCTGCGTCAGAGAGCAGCTTCTGTCCCCATGAGAACATTTCTTGTTTCTTTACACAAATAGCTCAGCGTTATAACACAATTCAACTAATCATTTTTAGGTAAAAGGTAAAAAAAAAATTAAGACTTTTCTGATTGGGTGACAGGAGGACCAGCAGCACATTGGAACAGGAAGTGTTGTCATGGGAGATATAGGCACAGGTTCTCAAATAAGGCCTGTAACCTTACCCACTGATAACAGAATAGATCAAGATATTTTATTTTCTAAATTTTAGGCCCCTATGGCCTGACCCACACTACGAGGCCTCCCACACATCCATACTATGAGTCCGTTTTGTACAGAGCCGTTATAGGGCACCCATAGAGGGGCATTGGGCCTTACTAGATCTCCTAGTTTTCAGTACAAATCCAAATTCTCTATCAGATGCTGTATGCACAGAGCGATCCTCTACTAGAAGCAGCATTGCTTTTAGGAGAGACTAGCTCCATGAATGTGGCAGTCAACTACACACGGTATGACAGCATACAGAGCCACGCCAGACCACGGGGCCTGAAGAAGCTAGATCCTGGTAATTGTTTAGTCACTAGTAGTATCAGGCTTATCGGTGGATTCACGTCTCGTATTTTTACGCCATAGATTTGGCAGCAGCAAATCTTCATGTTGTGGATTCGCCCCATTGCAATGTAAAAGGTACGTTCACACGCAGTGTTTTCAGGGGTAAACGCCTTGGAATACGCTAGTGAAACGCTGATAAACAGCTTCCCATTGTAATCTTGAAAAAAAGGCATTTAGTTCAGAAGGAGTTTTTTTTTTTTTACGCCGCGGTTTTAAAAACAGCAGGTAAAGCGCACGTCACTTCTTGAGCCATTTTTTTGGAGCGGTTTTTCATTGGGTCAAGTGAAAAACACCTCTAAAAACTTTTTCTGCTTTGAAAATTGACAGCGCTGTAATTTTCAGCTGTTTTTACTCGTGCGTGTGAACATAGCCAAAGGGGTGAAATCTGCAGCGATTCTGCATCCAAATCTGCAGGTAAAAATCACACAGATTTGGTGGCAGATTTGCTACGGCCAAACCTGTGGCGTAAAAATAAGACACGTGGGAATCCAGCCTCGAAGCGCCTGCTCTGTTCTGTTCGGCTTGCATTCCACGACATGTTTACCCACTATGTGTAACAGGCTCAAATAGAGGAATTTATTCACATGTCATGCAGAAAATGGGAGAAATCCTCAATCAATGTATTCTGGAATGAACACGTTACATTAAAAAGACACAATTTCCTAATTTGTGAAGTTTAATTTTTAAATAAAGAATTTAAAAAAAAAAAAAAAAATAATGATTTGCCATTTGTCTTACTGGTGATTTTGTCGCTCTCAGGTCACAGCTCATCCAGTCTTCTTGAGTTCCAGGTGAGAAGTTAATTCTATACTGACCACATTAATGTAATGTACGAGATTAGACAAAAGTCCCTGAAGCCACGTCTGGTGTTGTAACATTCAGGTGAAATACCAGACATGACCCGTGGCCAAGTGGGCTAGTGTTTCTAGAGGGGGGAAAAAAACAATAACAGACACTTTGATACTCCTTGTGATTTACACACAAAAGCAGATCTGTCAGCTCAATATGACGCCCTAATGTCAGCATATTACAGGGACAGGTCTATTCTATGTAAGAAATGTGACTCTAGCCTTCGCCAAATCCATCCGCAGCGTAAATCTCTGCAGTTCTGCTATTTTATCATAGATTTCAGTGCAGGTAAAATCTATCCAGGCTGTGTAACCCAGAGGATTGTCCAGACCGGATAAAATTGCCACATTCTCCATTGTGAGAAGTATTATGTCAGTACAGGTTTCCAACCCCTGGATGTAAATAATGTTCCTATTCACTGACAGCAAGCAAGGTTCTTGGAGTGGCAAGCAGTTAACACCAATAGAAAGAAAAAAAAAAAGGCCGTCTACCGATTAAATGGTAACTAAATTTTTTGACATGTCAGGAGTTTTGATCAGTGGGGGTCTAAGCACTAAGACCCCCACCGATTGCTGAAGAGAACCGGCAGAAGCGCTCGGGTGAATGACATGCCGCTTTGTTTCTGATCAGCTTTCCTCAGAGCGGTGAACGGGCTCAACAGAAAGTCTATGAATCTGTACACCGTTTGCTCGGCTTTCCTAGGAAAGACATCCAGAAATGTAGGGGGACCAGCAGTATGCAGTCCTGCCCTAATATTACACGTAGCGCCATTTATCTTCTCATATACTCAATTCTTCCTGCTTCAAGGTAAAAAAACGTTTTTGCAGTGGCCATTGGTGACAGACAGCAACTTACAGACAACCTTCATGGTAGTCTAGTTTGTCTATTTTATTTTCTAAATTTCAGGACACTATGGACACACGCGCACACGCACAGCATACAGTTCCCAAATATATTTGCACGTTTACCTCCAGTCACAATTCAATAATATGAAGAGAATAACCTCGCACAGTCCTAAAGCCCTGGACTTCATATTCAAGCGTCCAGTGTAGAAGTCACCACATGACGTTTTCTATAAATCAGTCACAATCCACCATAGAATGGCATTTATTACATCAGTTTTGACATTTACTTTATTATATTTAATTTCCCAGCAATTTTTACACAGATTTTTTACACAGATTTTTGGCTTCTTAGAGTTGCACAATATTACAGGCCGTGTGAGGCCATCATCAACTATTGCAGTGTCACGTATTCCATGTCTGCAGGAGGATCTGGAAAGTGGAGAAGGAGGCTATCAAAATAAAGGCAAGTTTGTGGGAGAGCCCGGCAGCCATCACTCACTACAACATGACACAATCACAAAGCGCAGCGGAGTACGGAGGGCAGAGGTTAGAGGATAGTTTTTTAGCATGGCTTAGACATCATTGAAACAATATCATTTGTCCTCATGGGTTCTTGACTTTCTGGGGCAAATTTACTATTCATAATGCACCACATTTACTTTTTGCGCCACACTACACACTTTAAAGGAGTTGTCCAGTCCTCCAGATAGGCCATCAACATGCGATCGGTCAGTGTCAGACTCTCGGCTCCCCCGGCGATCAGCTGTTTTAAAGGGGCTCGCAGCGCTCATGAGAACGGCTCCCCCTTCATTCCTTATCTGCTCCTGTGAAACGCCAACACACTTGTAGTGGCGGTTCACAGTATTACAGCCTTCCATTCAAGTGTCAGCAATTCACAATACGAGCAGATAAGAAATGCAGGGGAGCGCCACAGCCCCTACAAAACAGCTTATCGGCAGGGGGTGCCAAGTCAGCCCCCACCAATCAGATATTGATGGCCTATCCAGAGGACAACCCCTAGAAAGAACGGCATTTCTAAATGGATTTTCCGCCAGATTACTGCCAGGCACCATAATTTAGACACAGATTAGCATTATGACGTATAAACTACACAAGACATGGCATTAAAAAAAAATTGGGATATGCGCCAAATTTTACAGAATGTGCCAAGGTGTTAAATTTGGTGCATCTGCAGCCCAACTCATCTAGTTTTATGTGGTCTCAGTTTCCGACACTTACTAAATCTACCCCTTTGTGTTTACTATTTTTAATGGAGGATGTATTCACATGTGCCAGTACCACGGCGATGTCAAATCTGTACTTTCAGGTGTTTCACCTGTAAAAGCGCTGACATGCATGGTAAAAACGCACAGCACACAACCAGCCAGTGTGACTACGCACCAGAAATTAGGCCACTGTTGTGGGGGCTGTGTGAAACTGGAATGGGGGGGGGGGGGGGGAAATAACAAAACCTTAGAATTGATCATCTTAAATACGGATTTTATAGCACTCATAGCAGACAGCATATATAACATACTCTGGGGTGCACTACATCTCCCAGCATGCTCTGCAAAGCATGTCATTCTACAGTGCAAAACCGGAGGCTGTTACTGGCCAAACCGTTCTGATGTGACAAAGGTGAGACCTATCCAAGTGAACAAAGCACAACACAAGTGTAGGATCTTCTCACCTGTCCCCGCTCTGGTCAGACGGGACATCACATATGTAACTATTTTCTCCCTGCATTACTTTGTTCAATTTAAAGCCATGAAAAAAAAACAAAAAAAAAAAAAAACACATTAACAGACACCAATCACTGCCGTTTGGGGCTTTTGTCTACTGGATCTTGGTGACTGCTTCATAAATAGACTGGGCTACGTAGTCGATGTTCTTGGTGGTCAGCCCACACATGTTGATGCGTCCACTCGCCATCAGATAAATGTGCTTTTCCTTAATTAAATATTCAACTTGCTTTGCTGCAAGAAAAAAAAAATGCAAAGAATAAATTGTCAGCCATGTTGTTACTACATAGCCCCCCGACATAACAGCTAGTAAAGTCACTTAACCTCTTCATGACCATGCCGGTTTTAGCCTTAAAGGGTTGTTCCCCCACAACAACTTATCACCTATCCTGTGGATAGGTGATAAGTGTTTGGTCGCTGGGACCCCACCGATCAGGAGAACAGGGGTCCCGAATCCCCTTATGAATGGAGTGGCAGGTCACACATGCTGCCGCTCCATTCATTCTCTATGGAACTGCAGGAGATACCAGAGCGCTGTACTCTGCTATCTCCGGCAGTCACAGAGAATGAAGGGAGCAGCAGCAGCACGCGTGACCTGCCAATCCAGTCATAAGGGGATTCGGGACCCCTGTTCTCTAGATCGGTGGGGTCCCAGCGACCAAACACTTATCACCTATTCTGTGGATAGGTGAAAAGTTATGAAGGTCTTCCTTTATATATTTCTTCTGTTTAGGTTCCGTTCCTGGTTTTGACTTGAAAAATACAAGCAAAATCTGAAACAAATCTGCACTACGTAAACAAGGCCTTAATGACCATCGTAGAAAGGTGATTGGTCAGTCATTAAGACGACACACAAAAAACATGAATCTCTACTTACGATTGAGGCCGGTAAAGCTGAACATTCCTATCTGCTCCACAATATGTTTCCATGTTCCTGGTGTGTTAAGAGCCTCCAGCCTGGATTTCAGTTCTGCTCTCATTAAAAGCACTCGTTCTGCCATAGTCTTCACATTGTCCCTCCTGTGGTCAGAGGACGATGGAAAGTTTATACATGAATAGCAATACTGAACTACAATACATTTAAAAGGGCTACAGAAAACATCACACGTCTATAAAGAGCGACAGAAGGTCTCAGTAACCCCATTATAGTATTTATTTCTGCCGCTTCTGTAGCACCAACATATTCTGCATCGCTGTACAGAGATTTTTACGACCACCTCAGACACCAGGACCAATTTCACAGGAAGCCAATGACGCAGTCTGTAGCTTTTGGCAGCGTGCCATGCAAACAGGGGGAGAACATACAAACTCCATGCAAATAGCCAAAAATGGGTGAGGAGTAAAGCAGTTTCCACGAGGAGTATTGCGCCGAATTCACACGTTGCAGATTTTTAGCTGGCATTCCACACCGCAAATCTGCAATACAAGTGGATCAGAGTGTTTTTCTTTTTTTGTTTGTTTTTTTAAACCCCATCCACATGTAGCGGGAAAAAAAAGAAAAAAATCAGCACAGAATTAAGGGCATTATGCAGATTTTCAAATCTGCATCATGTCAATACTGTTGCAGATTTTTTTTGTATTTTGTACCCTTTGCAATGCATGGGGTGAAAACCGCAACAAAATTTGTGTGTAATACATGTGGATTTTGCGGTGGGGTTCGCAGCGGATTTTCAGTGAAATCCATGGTGGAGAATACCTGTGTCCGGCCTTACACTTTAGGGTATATTAACGCTCCGCTAAATGGTTTCAGAAATTTCTGTGACTAAAGATCTGGTCCATACATCTGAATGGGGTTGTTTCTGAAGCGTGTCCATGGATTTCTGCAAACCCCATCAAAAACAGAACGTGTCGAATATGACAAATGTGAAAATCCCCTAAACCGGGGGGTGGCGGGTTCAGATTGGATTGAGGCAAGAGGGGTGGGTTTACACCCACAGAAGCTCCAGCTGGTCTTTGGAGGTAGGAACAATTAGGAGGTGACCTAATGGGGTTGACAGTGTAAGACGAGGGGGCGTGGAAGATATATTAGATTGGGCAATACAAAATAAACTTTAATCTTACGGCCTCTTGGAAATTGAACCTCAATTCTATTCTTACCATTCATCAAAAAGTTCAGGGGTGGTCAGAGTGGTGGCAACAATGCGAGCGCCCTGTGAAGGAGGATTCGACCAGGTTGTACGCACAATCTTCTCCATCTGAGAGAGAACACGTCCAACATTGTCACTGTCTTTGCCCACAACAGTCAAGTTTCCAACTCTCTCATCTACAAGAAAAAAAAAAGTAGAAGTATTGTTCAATATTCCAAGTCTACTACAATGCAACTACATAAAAATGTTAAAGGGTTTCATTCAAAAAGAGCTGGAGTGCAAGTCAGAACAGTAGTCTGTGGAGGCAGCGGTCAAACCTGAGCAGACGGCAGGGCCCCCTGCAATCTGGGGTACCCATGGTGGTCTGCATAAAGAAGCTCTATGCTCATCAGCTGAGGGTGGCATAGAAGAGAGGGTCCATTGTGACTGTCACCCAAGGATCCACATATACCTGGAGCTACCTCTGGGTGGCAGACTGGTAACTGGGACCGACCTGCCGACCCCTAGAATGAGATGTTACAGTCCTGCTAGTTGGTAAGGAGCAGGTCGCACTTGCAGTCAAACTCCACGGAAATGAAAAAGTTACAGAAAGTACCAAATATTCTTAATCGGGCCTGCTCTTATGATTGGCGAGGGGGGTCTCAGGAGCCAGAATCACGCTCATCCGTGTTTTATCACACGTCTTATTAACCCATCATAACATACTTTTGTAGGAAAACTCCTGTGACGATGTAACGCGCGGTTCCAGTACTCACTGTATAAACCAAAGTTCTTGGAGAATGACTGGGCGCAAAACAGCTCAAAGCCCTGAGCCACAAAGTAGCGTATGGCCCAGGCGTCCTTGTCAAGATTTCCGGAGGCGAACCCTTGATAGGCGGAGTCGAAGAATGCAAAGAGATAGCGTCTCTGAAAAAGGCAGGAAGATGAAAGACCCGGTTACAGAGGTCTAGCAGGAATCACTAGAGGACGGTCAGGCATATGAATATAGTTTTATTATATACTTATATTCCCCATAAAACAATACTGGGGCAACTTTTTTTGGTTAAAAAAAAAAAAAAAAAAAAAAAAAAAGGTGATCCAGCAAGGTTATTTAATGGGACATACAGTATCTTTTCAACTGAATAATTACCAAAAAAAAAAATAAATAAGTTCTGCCTGGCGGCCTCTTGACATACCTTCATGACATCAGCAATCTGCTTCCACTCCTCTTGTTTGGGGTCCGTTCCAGTGGGATTGTGTGCACATGCATGCAGAACAAAGATGGAGTGCTCCGGAGCATTCTGGAAGGGAAATGCATCACAACTAGAGTTATGGCCGGGTCGTAGGATCATTCACATTATTATGGCATTTTCTTTTATTCCTATAATCCTCTGAAACATTAACGCACATCTGACAATAGACGTAACGGGGTTCTTCACATTTTACCAAACCTAAATGGATCGCTGAAAGACCAGTGATCAGCTGTAATCTGCAGGGGAACCACAGCGCCCATGAAGAATTACATGCTGCCCATAGAAATCAATGAGCTGTCCGTGTAATGAACGGATGTGCCAGTCAGTCTTGTGACGAGACGTGCAGCTGTGTGCTCGCCACATGACCAGGACAGATTTTTATCCACTGGAAGTAAATCATGAAGGTCCCTGCTGAATGACAGCAAGCAGAGACCTTGAAAATGATGAGCAAATACAGAAATCATACTGGGAAATTGTATAACTTAATTATACAAAGAATACGATTTTCAGAAACTGTAATACCCCTTTAAAAAAGGGGTTGTCAGAGCATGGACTGGTTTACCATACGGATGGCCGATCTCATCAGTATATAATCAGTTGGGATTCGACACCCAGACCCCGCACCGATCAGCTGCCTCTGGAGACCGGACGTCCGTGTGCCGGAGGCAGACGGCTCCCGTCACAGTATAGCGGCCGAGCTGCAGTGCTGCTCCTATTCAAGTGAGTAGGAGCAGAGTTGCAATTCTGCAGCACGGCCGCTGTACAGTGTACGGAGCCAACTGCTTCCAACACCAGCCACTGCATAGCATCCGGTACTGGAGGCAGCCAGAACAGCAGATCAGTGCATGGTCTGGGTGTTGGACCACCACTGATTATATACGGATGAGATAGGTCATCAGTACGAAAAACCACCCCGTGCCCGGACAATCCCTTAAGTATGAATAGTAATTATCAAATGGTGGAACTTTCCCAGACCAAGAGCCGAAGATCATTGGTTTTTTTCACAAATGCTGCATATTACGTGAGGGAAAAGTCTGCGCTTATTTTATTTCAGAACTCATAGCTTAGATAGAAAATTATTTTATACCCAATTCACACACTGGTGAAAATATCCACACGGAATAACGCGTGCTGCAAATTTTAAAAGCTCATCAACTTTGCTGCAACTGTAATACGCTACGTGTGAACAGAGCCTTAGACCCACGCTCACCTCTAAATCTTCCAGGAATCCCTTAAGGTCCAGTCCTCGTTTAGCAGCATCCCAGTACCGGTAACTTCTGATATCTTTAAAGCCAGCATCAATAAATACAGCGTTGTGGTTCTCTGTAGACATAAAGTAACAGACCAAAGTTTAAAGGAAAGAGAATAGTCCTGATCCAGCAATCATATTACAAGTTAGGACAATCAGAGAAGGCAGTAATCCAGTCCCATTTTTACGCCCGCATTATAGCCGAGATGTGGACCGCCTGTGATTCTACTGAACCAAACGTGGCTCACTACAGGGGGGTCTGGGTTCAGTTCAGCAGAACAGGCGGTCCAGGTCTTGAGCCTGGAATACAGATGTTTTTATAATATAGAAGCGGAACTGCAAGTAATTATGGACAACGATTCCATTTAATGATATTTAAAGAGACATGTATATAATATCAATAGAACATGTCAAAAATATCTGATCAGCGTGGGTCCCACTACTAGAATTACCACGGCCATCCTGAAAACAGGGGTGCCTGAGTCTCCTTTCCTGGTGGAGAGGTGGCTTCACAGGTCTGGTCGTTCCTTATGGGTAATGCCCGACGGACCCCCCCCCCTTCACTTATGGGTTCCTTCATTTTCACTAGAAGAATAGAGCAGAACGTAGCGCTATTCCTCCTGGGAAATATGATGGAATTTGCAACAGAGACTTCGAAGCAAACGTGAACACAGCATTACTTTTATGCGGATATACGGGCATTGAAGTTACAGGCCTAAAGCCTGAGGCTGCACTACTGAGATTCTGATAACAGGTCACCTTGACGTTTTTGTCAGGGGCAGTGTCGTGATTGGTCCGGTCACAACTCAAGCCAATTAAGGTGCAGATATTTACGTAAATGTGATTTGGATCCACAGTCTCCATTAAAACAATTCTCATTCTAATGTTTCTCAGTTCAGCAGCTTCAGGCTTTGGTCCATGACTAAGGGACTTTTTTAAAAAAAAAAATTGGGGTAAAAAGCACATTTGTTCAAACCCAATAATGGCAAATAATTCAATTTTTTTTTGTAATATGTGGAAAATGCAACATTCGAGCTCTGGTACAACAATGTGTGCACAAATACAACACGATAATCTCACCCCAGGAAGGAGCGGAGATGTAGATGGGGGTTGCAGTGTTATTGGTTCCATTGTACCAGCGTCTTAAAAACTCTGCTCCAATGCGTAGAGCCCCGGTACCACCGAGAGACTGGACACCACCTACCTTCAAAAATAGAATATAAAAAGAGCATTTTAACCAAGTTATTTTCTAGGGAGAAATATATATGTAGTAGCGAATTCTTTGTAACACAAGAACAGATCTGCTTGCATATTTATTTCAAAGGGGAGATAAGCTGCTGTCGGATACCATTGGCCGAGCTCATCTTCCGGGGGAACTTTGAGACACAATTATCAAATTTGCATGACCAAAAACATGAGATTTTAGTGAGCAGATCCCATCAACTTCTACACCATCCACCTACAATGTAAGGTCTATGACGCCAGAAACAGACCAGATGGAATTTTACCCATCCACCTCTATGGTTCCACCAGGAGATAAGCGGTGCCAGCGGTGTCTGAAAGCAGTCCCCCCCCCCACCCATAAAATTGAATTAATGGGGAGGGATCGATTGATCGCGCATGATCTCAGGTTTATGGCCAGCAGGACACTTGAATGATCGAGGCCCTTTCTAAAAATTGTAAACAACCAAAGACCAGGTCAATATGGTAGTCAAATAAATAGATACCCGATCCTCTTTTAAGGCTGGACTGTCATCACCCAGGGCAATCCTGGAAGCACTGGCACGACACTCTGGAAATCCAAGGATTGGTAGGTACTCATGATTTAATGTCTTGTCGTTGGCGATCTTCTGTTCCACCTTTTTCACCACTGGCAGGACCCAGGGCTGAGAGTCATCGGTACGGTAGGCTGCAGAAGTATAAGGATTATGGGAATATTCTGTATCACTGACACACTCAATACTCCAGAACTGCAAAAACAAGTCATTAGGAGGCCTGACGATCAAAGATCAGTTTTATTACAGGCTGTGATCCAAAGTACGGAGAACAGAGCGTGGCACCGAGCAACACAACCATGAATCAGATTACACAACTCACACAGATGCAACAACCCCCACACATCATTGATCCTCTATAAGAAATACAGCAGCGAGTCAGTTATTAACACGGCACTGGGACCGCTGCTCTTTATGACCGACATCTCCATGTAAACCTCTCACAACCTACATCTAGGCGAGTGATCTATAGTTATAAATCCAAAAACATCAGGCTAAAATTGCATGATTAAAAAGCATCTTTGTGTCTACCGTTCCTGTGCAGACCCATGCGTCTCCATGGTTACAGACTACAATCAAACCGTGTAGTCTGATCCTGCAGTCATGTGTAACTCTTCCATGTCCCCCTCTTGTTCACCTATAGAGAAGAGTAACACATGACTGCAGCAGCCGACCCCACACAGGGAACCATGGAGACAGGAGCTGTATACACAAAAACTATTTTTTTTTTACCCTGCAATCCCAAAAACATAGAAATACACCCCATGAACACGTCCATGAAGTATGGTCAGGCTACGGAGTGTCACCCACGCTCACATTGGGTATAAGAACATTGGGTATAAGAAAATTTAAAAATAGGACAAGTCTTATTTTTGTGGGTCATTTCAACGGTCATTTCCAGTAAATATACGGGAAGGTATCCGCGGCCCCGAGAAAGGAATGGATGAGTATTTTTATCCGCACTTACGGATCCGTAACTGCAGATATATTGCGGTCTTGTGCGTGAGGCCTTCTGCTTATTTTGGATTGGCTTTTTTTTTTGCAGTAGGAGTTACATTTTCTATGTCACCATTTTAGGGTAAATAAAACGCCGTTCATATTATATCATCTTGTTTTAAAGAGAGACTGCAGTAAAAAAAAAATTATTAAAAAAAAGTATGCCCTACGGCTACACGGTGACCTTGGCCATCGCACGGCCAAATATTGCTGTGCTGCGCTGTCTGAATTATAGGTATTAAAAGTCAAGTTGCTACAACCACGACATCAATGTTGCAAGAAGTCCAGCAGGTTTGTCTTCCTCGTGACTGTGGCGTTGCAGCAACTTGCGGGTCACAAATGATGTTGTGCCACCTGCGTCGCAGCCAAAGTCGCCACGTAGCCCCTAGCCAAACCGGCATAATCACCGGTCAGCCCTGGAAATCCATCACTGTGAAACCATCAGCCCCAGTGATGGCAATCCCAAGGCTAACGGAGAGCCCTCTCCCTTTCTTTACAGCCCATAGTCATCTAAGGGGTTAAATAGAAGGGATCAGCGTTTTCTTTAAACCCGGGTCTTGCGGTTGCCAGGCGACAGCTGTCAATCACATATCCATACATCTCATGCTTTGATTTAAGGCACTTCTGCCAGTGTTGTCAACATACGGTGCAGGTCTGGAAGGAGTTCATCCAAAAATGGAGTAGTTGCTAAAAATAGCAATTAGACCTACCGGTAATTGTATTTCCAGGAATCCATCATGACAGCACTACAGGAGGTTGCCCTCTTGACCTCTGTAGGGACAGGAAGACAGAGAGGTTAAAAGGCCCCTCCCACCACCCACTTGCCAGTGTTTTTCAATTACTACACCAGGATGGATGCAACCCTATTTTATTTCTAGGGATAATAACTGACATGTTAAATGCACAAATCAGAATTCAATAAGGGAGGGAATATAATGGTGCTGTCATGATGGATTCCTGGAAATACAATTACCGGTAGGTCTAATTGCTATTTTCCAGTACATCCCTCATGACAGCACTACAGGAGCAATACCAGATTATAATGCTCAGGGCGGGACTATGGATTGGAGGACTTTCCGTCCAAAACTTAAATCCGTATCGGACAGCACATCGAGTCTATAATGTTTGTAAAACGTATGATGGCTTGACCAAGTGGCAGCTTTGCAGATTTGGTCAATAGAGGCTTCTCTTCTTTCTGCCCAGGATGCCGAGACTGCCCTTGTTGAATGGGCTCTGATGCCTTGTGGGGCACATAGTCCTTGGGACTTGTAGGCTTCTTGTATGGTGGTTTTTACCCATCTCGCTAGAGAGCCTTTTGAGGCTTTCTTTCCTCTATTCTTTCCCCCGAATAGGACAAATAGATTTTTATCTCGTCTCCAGGAGGAGGTTCTATCCAGATACTGAAGAATTGTTCGCCTGACATCCAGGCAATGGAATTTTTCTTCTTGTTGGTTTTTTGGATCTGGATAAAAGGAAGGTAGAATTATTTCTTGTTCTCTATGGAAAGCGGTAGATACCTTTGGAATAAATGAGGGATCCAGCTTTAGGATGATCTTATCCTCTTGTACTTTTAGGTACGGTTCTATGATTGATAGAGATTGGATTTCTCCAATCCTTCTTGCTGAAGTAATAGCGACTAAGAATGCAGCTTTTAGAGTTAAAAAATGCATACTAATTTTGTCGAGCGGCTCAAAGGGGGGCTCACAAAGAGTCGTTAGCACCACATTCAAATCCCAGGTAGGAACTGATTTCTTTAGGGAAGGTTTCAGTTTAGAGACCGCTTGGCAGAATCTTCTGATCCACCGATGTTCAGCCAGAGGAGTGTTAAAAAAATTACCTAAGGCTGAAATCTGTACCTTTAAGGTACTAGGGCTAAGTCCTTTTTTGAATCCCGATTGTAAAAAATCTAGGATTTTTGCAATGTTGGGAGAAAAGGGATCTGGTCCTGGGATTCCATGCCAGGAACAGAATTTCTTCCAAATCTTTTGATAGATTTTTGAGGTAACTTCTTTATGACTTGATAAGATAGTTGAAATTACCTCGTCTGACAGACCGTGGTTCCTCAAGATCTGCCTTTCAGGATCCAGGCTGACAATTTCAGAGTCTCTATTCCCTGGAAGAATAAGGGACCCTGGGAGAGAAGATTCTCCTTGACTGGGAGCATGATAGGATCTTCCAACGCTAGGTATTGTACGATTGGAAACCAACTTCTTTTCGGCCAATAGGGAAGAATAATGATGAGCTTTGTCAAATCTTCCTGGATTTTTCTTAATACCATTGGTATTAGAGGAAACGGAGGAAAGGCATAGGCCAGATCCATGTCCCAGTGTTGGGACAATGCATCTACTCCCAATGGGTTGTCTCTGAGATTTAGGGAGAAGAATGTCTCTACTTGAGTGTTTTTCCTCGTGGCAAACAGGTCTATTTGTGGATAACCCCAATTTCGGGTTAGGCAACGAAAGACTTCCTTGTTTAGGGACCATTCTCCTGGGTCTACTTTTTCCCGACTCAGGAAATCTGCTGATAGGTTCTCTGAGCCTTTTAGGTGGACTGCCGTGACTGATAGGACGTTTTCTTCTGCCCAACTGAAAATTTGTGCAGAGAGGCCCTGAAGAAGAGTGTGTCTTGTTCCCCCTTGATGGCGAAGAAAGGACACTGCTGTCGTGTTGTCCGATAAAATTCTTATATGCTTCCCTTTTATGGTGGGTGAAGCTCTTATAAGTGTCTCCCATACAGCTCTTAGTTCTTTGAAGTTTGAAGACATCATCTTCATTTGACCAGTCCATGTGCCCTGAAAGTGTTGGTCTTGGATTACTGACCCCCAGCCGTGTTTGCTGGCATCTGTGGTAATCACTACATAAGGAGAAGTTCTCCAGGGGACTCCCTTGTCTATGTTGTTTGTGCAGAGCCACCACAGGAGAGATGATTTCACAGTCTCGGAAATTTGCATTTTTAAATTCAGGGAGTTTTGTTTTCGATCCCACCGGGACAAGATCAGATTCTGTAAGGGTCTGGAGTGAAATTGGCTCCATGGAATAGATTGGATGCAAGATGTCATCATTCCCAACATCCGCATACATTCCCTTATGGAACAGGCATCTTTCCCCCAAAATTTTCTTACTTCTGCCAGTAGGAGTATTTGTTTCTCTCTTGGGAGGAAGGAATGTTGAAGGGAGGAGTCTAGCAGTACTCCTAAGAAGACCTTCTGTTTCTGGGGAGGAAGACTCGACTTCTGAAAGTTGATTATCCATCCCAATTTTTGTAGTAGGGAAAGAACCTGTGACTGATGACTGACTAAGATAGCAGGAGTATCTGCTGTCAACAAGAAGTCGTCTAGATATGGGATAATTACTATACCTTGACTTCTTATGAATGCCATGATCTCTGCCATAATTTTTGTAAAAATTCTGGGGGCGGAGGAAAGGCCGAAGGGGAGGCAGACAAACTGGAAGTGGAGAATGGAAGGACCGTCCTGAATTGCGAATCTGAGGAATCTCTGGAACGCGGGGTGGATAGGAACGTGATAATACGCATCCTTTAAATCGATCGTACACATTGATGCCTCTTCCCTTATTAGAGGAATAGTCGATCTGATAGACTCCATCTTGAATTTCCGATAATTCACCCATTTGTTTAGGAACTTCAGGTTGATTATTGTCCTGTAGGAACCATCTGGTTTTTTGACCAAGAAGATTTTCGAATAGTGGCCCTTGCATATCTCGTTGTGGGGAACTGGGGAAATGGCTCTCAATCTGAGTAATTTCTGGACGTCCTGGATAAGTACCTGATGAAGATCTTTTGCTTGGTACTGGGTTATTAGGAATTTCTCTGGAGGAATGGAGGAAAATTCTATTTTGTATCCTTCTTCTATTATCTTTAGAACCCAGGGGTTCTGGGTTATTCTCGACCATTTGGGATAAAATTGTAGGAGTCTTCCCCCCACACTCTTGGCGTCATTGCTTTGAGGGCTGGAATGAATTATTTGGGTTAAGGAGATATCCTCGACCCCTTTTCCCTTTGGGGTAACTCCAGCGACCTGACTTCCCTTTCCCGCTGTAGTTCTGTGAAGTAGGATCCCTCTGTTGGCGAAATCTTCCAAATTGAGGGGGTTTTTTTGGTTTCTCTTCAGGAAACCCCTTTTTTCTATCTGTTGCACTCTCCAGTATGTTATCAAGGAGAGGACCGAACATCAGAGACCCTGTAAATGGGATAGAACACAACTTGTTTTTGGACTTAGTATCTCCTGACCACATTTTGAGCCATAATGCTCTTCTAGCAGCATTTGAGAGAGCCCCATTCCTGGCAGCAAATCTAATAGATTCTGCTGAAGCGTCTACCAAGAATCCGGTTGCCATTTTTAGTAACGGTAGAGATTCTAGTAGCTCTTGTCGTGATGTCTTCATCATCAGATGGGTCTCTAGCTGGTTTAGCCATATGAACATTGCTCTTGCTACGGATGTGGCCGCGATATTAGTTGAGATCAAGGCAGAGGAAGATTCCCACGCTCTTTTTAGTAGTCCGTCTGCCTTTCGGTCCATGGCGTCCCTCAACTGAGAGGAATCTTCAAAGGGGATTGCGGTTTTTTTAGCAACCCTGGCGACTGGGACATCTACTTTTGGGATTTCATCCCAAGGCTTAGTGTCCTCTGGATCAAAGAGAAGTCTGTTCTTAAAATCTCTTGAAATGAAGAGCCTTTTTTCTGAATCTTCCCATTCAGTTGTCACCATTCTTTTAAGATTTTCGTTTACCGGAAAAACCCTTGTTTTCTTTCCCGTTAGACCTCCAAACATCTCATCCTGGATGGTATGTGGTTGGTCCACTTCGGGAATATCCATAGTTTCCCGTATTGCTTGAATTAGGGTATCAGACATCTCGGAAGAGAAGAAAATTTTTTTCTCTTGAGTGGAAGAAGTTGAAGGTAAGAGTTCGTCTCTTTCTTCTAACTCATCTTCCGATAGGTAATAGCACTCCTGTTCAGAGTCCGACCCCTGAGAAGGAGGCCAATATTTTTGATCCACTTCAATCCGTGGTCTTTTTGCCCGGGAGTGTGAGGGAGTTTCTTGCGGAGGGGCGAGGGAGGCTACTGACTGACCCACTTCCTCACGAATCATAGTCCTAAGTTCGGACATGAACGTTGGTTGTTCCTCCTTTAGTATTTTGGCAATACAATCCTGACACAATTGTTTTTTATGGGACTCTGGCAATTTTTTTGCACAAGTCGCACATTTTTTAACCTTCTTTTTATCAGTTTGTCTCTGAGAGAAATCTTTTTCCTAGAGAAAACAGAAGGTAGGTAAAGTATGGTGTACATACATAAGGGGTCATACCCTTCCCCAAGGGTGAGACTCACGTGACCCTGGGACATATCTGGAGTTCCATCAGGACGAGGAAGTTCCATATCGCGACAGGTAACAGGCAATGCAATATGCAAACCACAAAAAATAAATCCAAGTTAGAGTTATCAGCTCTAACTACATACCTGTGCGTGTCCCTTTAAATGCGGGCGTTTTGAATTTCCCGCCTTCCAAGATGGCCGCGGACCGGAAGTAGCCCGACGTCATATCCGGTCGGCTATTCGTCCAGCGTGTACCTGGAGTGCAGCCGCCATAGCCGGCGCTAAGGCTTGCTATGCGGTGCAGCGAGGATCCCTGCCGGTGCGTCCATGCCTATGGAGCTGCCGGTCCCCGCCTGGTCCGCGGTCCGGCCGAAGCCTGCTTGGGAAACCCCAGCCCCCACACACTACCAGAACCCTGCCTAGGATTCCTCCGGTAGGTGTCTTAGGGAGGGAGCTAAGGGACCCGTCGTATGAGGGGTGTTAGCCTGGGCTTTAGGGGGAAGAGAAGGGGGAGTGCACGGACCCCCCGATCTTGCCCCCTGCCCGAGTTTTTTCCTGCACTAATACAGGAGCGACGCTCTCTGCTCCTGACCCTTGTGGGGACAGGAAGAACACTGGCAAGTGGGTGGTGGGAGGGGCCTTTTAACCTCTCTGTCTTCCTGTCCCTACAGAGGTCAAGAGGGCAACCTCCTGTAGTGCTGTCATGAGGGATGTACTGGAAAAACTTTTTTAGAGCAACAAAACAGGATTGGTTGTATAGATGCGCGCACCACCTGTAGGTTATACCCATCATAGGACTGGAAACGCTCACCCACGGTCGTGAAAAGAATTATGGATGCAGAAGGGGGGCAGTGCTGGGTGTTGGGTCATAGCAAACCACGTGGCCTGGTGCAGGTGGGTGATCCGTGCGCTTTCTCACTGCACCAGGTTACGCAAGGTCTGGATTATCTCTCTGGACCCGACGTCATTAGAAATCTTTGAACACGAGTCCGTCGGACAATGAACAGGATGTAATATATCGCTGAGACCGGACTATTCTATCCAGCACATGATCTCTGCCAGGAACAAGGACAGAGGATCACAGGGACAACCCAAGCAGTAAAGAAAAAAACCAGAACTGCAGCCTGCACTCAGTGGTCCCCAACCCGTGACTATCCAGCTGTTGTGAAGCTACAACTCCTAGAATGCTCTGACAAGCAGAAGCGGTGAGGACATGCTGAGAGTTGTCATTTCCAACAGCTGGAGATTCACAGGTTGGGGACCACTGACTCATTTATACTGGGATATGATAGAAAAGTATATGGAGGAAAAAAAATGGCTGTATGAAGGAGGAACAAACCTATTGCGATTGCTTAAAAGGTTTTTCACATAATACGGATCCCGCACTACATCATATACCCTACTGGGGTGTCGGGGGGGGGGGGATTAGACTGTGGTCAACCACTGGGCTTGGATCTGCTACAATGATTTCTTGTAAGGAGCTACAGCCGGTTTTATAGTCCAGAGCTGAATTTAAAGTTCTGTTGGAGGCTTCTGGAAACAGTCAGCAAGCTGGTCGGCAGACACACTATTAACAGTTTTTGCTACATCAGATTACTATACTGTGACTTCAGTTTCTGGACTGTAAAGAACAAGCAGGGAATACTGAGAGATTTCAGATTAGAAGTCTGCAGAATAGGGAGCGCAGCTCTGGAGTATAAGGCTGGGTTCACACGTGGCGGAATTTCACTTGAATTCCGCTGCGGACACTCCGCAGCGTTAATCCGCAGCGGAGCCGTTTCTGCATTGACTTCCACTTCTATTTAGAAGTGTTCGTTTAGACGTTGAGTAAAATTCCGCTGCGGAGCATAGGCTGCGGAGCGGAATTTGGTGTCCGCAGCATGCTCTGTCTGTTGCGGACCAGTGGCGGACTGGTTGCGGACTCATGGCGGAATTTCTCCATTGACTTCAATGGAGATTCTAAATTCCGCAATGAAGTCCGCAGCTGTCATGCACATGTTATGTGTGCTGCGGATGCGTCTTGCTTTTTTGACATGACATTTCTTCATTCTGGCTGGACCTATGTATTTCTAGGTCTACAGCCAGACTGAGGAAGTCAATGGGGCTCCCGGAATTACCGGAGCGTTGCTAGGAGACGTCAGTAAATAGTCACTGTCCAGGGTGCTGAAAGAGTTAAGCGATCGGCAGTAACTGTTTCTGCACCCGGGACAGTGACTACCGATTCCAATATACATGTATCTGTAAAAAAAATAGAAGTTCATACTTACCGAGAACTCCCTGCTTCTGTCTCCAGTCCGGCTTCCCAGGATGACGTTTCAGTCTAAGTGACGGCTGCAGCCAATCACAGGCCAATCACAGGCTGCAGCGGTCACATGGACTGGCGCGTCATCCAGGGAGGTCGGGCTGGATGCCGAAAGAGGGACGCGTCACCAAGACAACGGCCGGTAAGTATGAAATGCGTTTACTTTCACTAGGGAAAGTGCTGTCCCTTCTCTCTATCCTGCACTGATAGAGAGAAGGGAAGCACTTTTTCCGCAGTCCGCAGCAGCTAGTCCGCATCAATTTACTGCACATTTTGGGCAGATCCGCAGCCGTAATCCGCAACCCGGATTAGGTGCGGCATTGATGCGGACAGCTGCGGAGGAAATCCGCCACGTCTGGCCGTGCCCTAATACAGGATGTAACTCGGGATCGGTACAGGGTGTGTCATAGAAGCCAATGGAAACGTTGTACAATATAACAAAAGATGGCAGTGCAAAGCAATCCGTGGCACCGGTCATGTTATTGCAATGTTAGAAGTCGTAGCATAACCCCTGAGTTGAAGCCTAACCTCACGTGACACCTATAAATTCAGTCAAGACACACACACACACACACACACACACACACACACACACACACACACACCAGTATGACATGGGGAGAGTGGGATTTAAAGGGATAGTCCACTTTTTATATTGCCTGTTCGGCATAACGAGGGAAGACAGGGGTCAAACATACAGGACCCCCTCTATTAGCTGAGAGTAGTCACTACAAGCCACTCTGGTGAACCCAAATGCGTCCATACAACACACAGAGGCGTGCAATAAAAGCGGGGGCCACAGCGGCATCAACTAAATCCTCCACTACAGTAGAGGGAGCAGCTGCTGGACATGGGTTGTTAAAATGGACAGACCCTTTAATTTGTAGGAGCAGCGATCATGATGTTCCCTAAAAGAAGTTCACCTCTGAGCGGAACATACCAGACTACAGCACTTGTTCTGGACAACTCTACCACAGCGGAACTACATGTCCCAGCATGCCTTGTCACTCATACACTGCTCCTAGGGCCTCACTCACCTCCCACTCCCAGGTTGACCTTGCGAGAGTCGCTGTCTGCGCGGAAGTCCGCTGTAAGCTTAAAAACAGCCACTGGAGGAGCCTGAGGAACAGCAACGAAGATGGAAGAAGAAGAAGCCATAGCGACAACCGTATCCAGTTACCAGGGAACCACACACTACAGCGTTCACCTTCACCTTCACTAGCTTAATATGGGGGGCGGGGACACATGCAGCCAATTAGAACGCTAGAAGCTGACAGCGCCTGTCAAAACTCGGTCCTTTGCGTCACTCCCCTAAGGCTGTGTGAAGTGACCAATCAAAGAGCGGATTATAAAATTCATAATAGTCGAGCAGGTATTGGCTGGCTAGACGGAGACTTATTAGACAGAGTTGCTGATTGGTTCCCGGGCGTCACAGCCTCAGTAACCAATAACAACGAACGGTAGAGACATGTGCCAGTGTGAGAGGCACCAGTGCGTAGAGTATCAGATTACAGTACGGGACAGTTGTCCTGCAGCGAGGCAGGGACTCCTAGCATCGTACATCACTATGATGCTAGGAGCCCGGCTCCCTGCACGGTGTTCGGTCCGGGTCTTCCGGCCGAAATACGTCCGTCAATTACGGACGTAATTAGTGTGTGTGCACATACCCTTAGTCTATGCACTTTAAATCAAATAGATGTGTCCTTCTATTATTTGGGCCCATTCCAGATCTAGTAATGAGCCGTGCACCTGTGTAAGCATCACAGGACCAGGATAGATATTTAACCTCTGCACGTTAAGACCGGGTTCCCACATAGCGTTAACGCTGCGGAATTTCTGAGCGGAAATTCCGCAGCATTTACAGTAGTAGCAAAGTGGATGAGATTTAGTAAATCTCATGCCCACGCTGCGGAAAAAAAACGCAGCGTAAACGTTAATTGACCTGCGGTGCGGAATTTAATTCTGCAGCATGTCAACTTAGGCTGCGTTTTTGTTGATTTTCTGTTGCAGGTTTTCCCTATTGAATTCAATGGGTATGCAAATCCCGCAACAAAGCCAAGTGTTGCGACTTTTGCGGTGTAATCGCAGCGTTTAAGTCGCCAAAATCGCAATTCCGTAAAAAAAAAAATGTTATGCTTACCCAGAACTCCTTGCTGCAGTCCGGCCTCCTGGGATGATGTTTCTTCCCATGTGACCGCTGCAGCCAATCACAGGCTGGAGCGGACGTCAAAGGCGGGAGGGGGTAAGTATGAGCGCTTTTTACGCAGTGGAAATTGCGTCCGAAATACCGCACCGCAACGTACACTGGAAATACACCTGCAAACAGCTGTTTTTAATGGGAAATACACTGTAGGTCGTATGAGACGTATTTTGTACGCTGCTGAATTAGAGAAACGCCTCGTAAAAATGACAGTGTGAATAAGGGCTTATCAAAAGATCGACATTTATCACTTTACGCGCAGGTTAGGTGATGAAAGTCTGATCCCCGGGGACTCCTCCGGTCACTAGAACCGCAGTGAGGAAGAGTTTGAATAACGCAGCGGTCGGTCATGTGCACTGCCGCGCCATTCAAAGTTTATGGGGCTGACGGAAACATCCGTGTGCTGCACTCTGCTAGACTTTGAATGGAGCGGCAGCGCAAACGCTCAACCGCCGCTTTATTCAAACTCCTCCTCACTGTGGTTGTGCAGTGAAGGGGAATAGGGGGACTCGTGATTCTAGTGATAGTGGGGCGTCCCATCGGTGGGGCCACCAGCGATCAGGTATGTATCCCTTATAGGCCTTGTTCACACAGTGCAGATTGTGCAAGTATTTTTGTTTTTTAAGCCAAAACCAGGAACAGAACCTAAACAGAAAAACGATATAAAGGAAGGCCCTATAGCTCTGCTCTGCTGGATTAAATTCTGATTTGGGCTTTAAAAAATGCATGCCTAATCTGCAGCATATCAGCACTGTGTGAACTTATTTACACGAGCGTAGTTCACGTCCGTGATATGCGCGTGACAATCACGCACGTCGCACGGACCTATGTAAGTCAATGGGGCCATTCAGACATTCCGTGTTTTTCACTCGTATGTCCGCTGCGTAAAACTCACGACATGTCCTATACGTGAGCGTTTTTTGCGCATCACACACCTATTGAAGTCAATGGGTGCGTGAAAATCACGCGCAGCACGCGGACGTACTTCCGTGTGCTGCGCGTGATTCGCACAACAGTAGATCAAGAAATGAAGGAAAAAATAAAACCACCTCCTTCATTTATTTTTCTAAACCACAAAACCGCGTGTCATAATGATGCCATATGCGCGAAAATCACGCAGCAAACACTGATGACACACGGAACTGCAACACGCAAAAAACGTGTTTTTTGCGCTCGCAAAATGCACACGTTTGTGTAAATAAGGCCTTACTGTGTGTAGGGACTGCTCCCAGCAAGCTTTGCAGGAGACCCGCCTGCTTTTTCTGGAGTTCAGGAAATTCCCCTATTTTCAGAAGACTCCCAGACTATTCTGGAGTGTAGTCAAGTCTGTTCTATATCATATTGGGGTGAGTGGGTTTCAGTCCGACGCTATCTCAGATTCTCTTTGTTATACATCATAACCTAGTGTCTGCTTTTAATTTATTTATTTTTTTACTGTTGTTATTTGGATGTAATATAATAAATCTTCCCTATGGCTGCCCTATTCATGTCAACATCCGTACAAGTCCCTCTAAGGCCTCATTTACACGAGCGTAATATACGCGCGTGCAACGCGCATGCTTTTCACGCGTGTCGTACACACCTATATTACTCTATGGGGCAGTGCAGACGATGCATTAATTTTGCGCAGCGCGAGTGCGTTGCGTAAAACTCACGACATGTTCTATAATCGTGCGTTTTTCGCGCATCACGCACCCATTGAAGTCAATGGGTGCGTGAAAACCACGCATGCCGCACGGAAGCACTTCCGTGCGAACTGCGTGATTCGCGCAAGAGCTGTCAAACTGAATGTAAATAGAAAAGCACCACGTGCTTTTCTGTTTACAAACATCCGAACGGAGTGTCATAGACATGAGCGAAACGAACTTTACCGGGTTCGGCCGAACTCGTTTTGACCGAACCCGGCAGGAGACAGTCACTGTGCAGGGTGCTGAAAGAGTTAAACTGGTTCAGCACCCTGGACAGTGACTTCCGATTACAATATACGTGAACGTGTAAATAAAAAAAAAGTTCTGACTTACCGATAACTCCCGGCTTCTTCCTCCAGTCTGACCTCCCGGGATGACAATTCAGACCAAGTGACCACTGCAGCCAATCACAAGCCTAGCACAGGCTGCAGCGGTCACATGGACTGCCGCATCATCCAGGGAGGTGGGGCCAGATGTCAAGAGAGGCGCGTCACCAAGGACGCGTCACCAAGGCAACGGCCGGGAAGTTCTCGGTAAGTACGAACCTCTTTTTTTTTTAAACAGGTTACTCGATATGGTGATCGGAATGCACTGTCGAGGGTGCTGAAAGAGTTACTGCCAATCAGTTAACTCTTTCAGCACCATGGACAGTGACTGACGTCGACTAGCCTCATCTCTATGATGGCGGCTGCGCGAAAATCACCAGCCGCGCATCATACACGGATGACACACGGAGCTGTCAAGTGCCTTTTGCGCACGCAAAACGCACACGCTCGTGTAAATCAGGCCTAAGGCTGGATTCACACGAGCATATTACGTCCGTAACGGACGGAACATATTTCGGCCACTAATCCCGGACCGAACACAGTGCAGGGAGCCGGGCTCCTAGCATCATACTTATGTACGATGCTAGGTGTCCCTGCCTCGCTGTAGGACAACTGTCCCGTACTGTAATCATGTTTTCAGTACCGGACAGTAGTTCCACGGAGAGGCAGGGACTCCTAGCGTCGTACATAACTATGATGCTAGGAGCCCGGCTCCCTGCAGTGTGTTTGGTCCGGGATTAGTGGCCGAAATACGTTCCGTCCATTACGGACGTAATGTGCTCGTGTATTGCGTCCGTGCGGGCCGCGTGGTTTTCACGCGCTACGCAGAGACCAATACAAGTCTATGGGGCAGTACAGACAGTCCGTGCTTTTTGCGCAGCGTTTTTTTCGCTGCGCAAAAAGCGTGACATGGTCAATATCTCTGCGTATTTTGCGCATCACGCACCCATTGAAGTCAATGGGTGAGTGAAAACCACGCATGCCGCACAGAAGCACTTCCGTGCGAACTGCGTGATTCGCGCAACAGCTGTCAAACTCTGATTGTAAACAGAAAAGCACCACGTGCTTTTCTGTTTACAAACATCCAAACGGAGTGTCAGGGTATGTGCACACACACTAATTACGTCCGTAATTGACGGACGTATTTCGGCCGCAAGTACCGGACCGAACACAGTGCAGGGAGCCGGGCTCCTAGCATCATACTTATGTACGACGCTAGGAGTCCCTGCCTCGCTGCAGGACAACTGTAATCATGTTTTCAGTACGGGACAGTTGTCCTGCAGCCGCGCATCATACACTGATGACACACGCAGCTGTTAAGTGCCTTTTCCGCACGCAAAACGCCACGTTTTTTGCGTGCGCAAAACACACGCTCTTGTAAATCAGGCCTAACTGTGAGTTTCTGCAGGTGTGTGTATAGTTTACCCTTATTAATCTAAGTCTTCTTTATTTCCACATGATTGGAATACCAGGAGCCCAAATTCCAGAAAACCAGATATTCTATTCTGAAAAGGTGCATGTTGACGCTCCTTGATGAAAATATATACTGCCTAGGTGGGAGATGTTTCCTGCAACCCATGTTTTTGTCCTAGTCATTCCATGGGGAATAGACTTAAAGGGGTTGTAGAATTAGAAAAACATGGCTTCCTTCTTCCAAAAACTGCACCACACTTGTCCATGGGTTTTGTCTGGTATTGCAGCTCATCTCCAATAAAGTAAATGGGACTGAGCTGCAATACCACATGCAACCTATGGATAGATGTGGCACTGTTTTTGAAAGAAAGCAGCCATGTTTTTCTAATTCTGAACAACTTCTTTAACTCCTTCCCGACCGCCCACCGTCTTTTGACATCAGGCGGTGCAGGTCCCCAGTCTACAATGACGTCTTTTGGCGTCACTGTAGATGAGGCTGATGAGCGCTCGTGTGAGCGCTCGTCCTCTCAGGGTATGTTCACACGAGGTCATTACGTCCGTAATTGACGGACGTATTTCGGCCGCAAGTACCGGACCGTACACAGTGCAGGGAGCCGGGCTCCTAGCATCATAGTTATGTACGACGCTAGGAGCCCAGCTGTTTAACCCTTTGATTACCGTGGTCCGTGACCGCGGCATGATCAAAGGGAATTCCCCTCTTTGATTGCATCGCCGGGATTCCGGTGATGCGATCAAACACCGGGGAATCCCTCTGCACTCAGCCCTGGGGACCAACAAAGGACCCCAGGGATGTCTGTTCCGTTTGCCTGCTGTTCGGGCACACTATGGGCTGCCCGATCAGCAGCCTGTGTTATAGTATAATGTATTAGCATACAGGAGTATGCTAATACATTACAAGTAAAACATAAAGTTATCCCTTAAAGGGGTTGTCCCAAGTTGATAAATGGAGCTATAAAGCTCCCCCATGTAAAAATAAGAAGAATTCTAATTACCTGTCCGTCGTCCAGCGATGTCGTTTTCTTCCTATTCTTGATTGAAGTTGCGGTCGGTCCCTCTTTGTATCCTGCTCGTTGCCTAGGTTCCCGGCCACCGCTATTTACCTTTAGCGGTGGCCGCGCATGCGTAATGACATCCTCTGCGTCCGGAGCACAGGATGTCATTTACTCGTGAACGCGCATCTCGGCGCTTCTCGGCGCATGCGCAGAAGATGCAGTGGAAGGCACCCGTCGCAAGGAGAAGTCTGGGCTCCGCTAAAGGTAAGTGTGTATATGTTTGTGTGTGTGTGTGTGTGTGTGTCTGTGTTTGTGTATATATGGGTGTGTTTGTTTGTGTGTGTGTGTGTGTGTGTGTGTGTGTTTATGTGTGAGTGTATATATGGGTGTATTTGTGTGTATGTGTATATGTTTGTGTATATGTTTGTGTATATGTATGTGTGTGTGTGTGTGTGTGTGTGTATATGTTTGTGTGTATATGTTTGTGTGTGTGTTTTTGTATATGTGTGGGTTTGTGTATGTGTTTGTGTATATATGGGTGTGTTTGTGTACATATGTTTGTGTGTATATGTGTATATGTTTGTGTGTATATGGGTGTGTTTGTGTATATATGGGTGTGTTTGTGTATATATGGGTGTGTTTGTGTATATGTTTGTGTATGTGTGTTTGTGTATATTTGGGTGTGTTTGTGTACATATGTTTGTGTATATGTTTGTGTGTATATGTGTGTGTGTGTGTATATGTGTGTTTGTGTATATATGGGTGTGTTTGTGTATATATGGGTGTGTATGTGTGTGTGTGTGTTTGTGTATGTGTGTTTGTGTATATTTGGGTGTGTTTGTGTACATGTGTTTGTGTATATGATTGTGTGTATATGTGTGTGTGTGTGTTTGTGTATATATGGGTGTGTTTGTGTATATATGGGTGTGTATGCGTGTGTGTGTTTGTGTATGTGTGTTTGTGTATATTTGGGTGTGTTTGTGTACATGTGTTTGTGTATATGATTGTGTGTGTATATGTGTGTGTGTGTGTGTGTGTGTGTGTGTGTGTGTGTGTGTATGTGTTTGTGTATGTGTGTTTGTGTATATTTGGGTGAGTTTGTGTACATGTGTTTGTGTATATGTTTGTGTGTTTGTGCATGTGTATATGTTTGTGTGTTTTTGTATATGTGTGTGTTTGTGTATATATGGGTGTGTTTGTGTATATGTGGGTGTGTTTGTGTATATGTGTGTGTGTTTGTGTATATGTGTGTGTGTGTTTGTGTATATGTGTGTGTGTTTGTGTATATTTTTGTGTATATATGTTTGTGTGTTTGTGTATATATGGGTGTTTGTGTGCATGTGTTTGTGTATATGTTTGTGTGTATATGTGTGTGTTTGTGTGTATATGTGTGTGTTTGTGTATATGTTTGTGTGTATGTGTTTATGTGTGTGTATATGTGTGTGTGTTTGTGTATATGTGTGTGTGTTTGTGTATATGTGTGTGTGTTTGTGTATATGTTTGTGTGTATATGTTTGTGTGTTTGTGTATATATGGGTGTTTGTGTGCATGTGTTTGTGTATATGTTTGTGTGTATATGTGTGTGTTTGTGTGTATATGTGTGTGTTTTTGTATATGTTTGTGTGTATGTGTTTATGTGTGTGTTTGTGTAATATATGGGTGTGTTTAATAAAATGGTTAACGAGGGTTTTGTTGGGGATTTCTTATTTCAATAAAAAAAAATTGTCTTTGTGTTTTTTTTTCAAACTTTATTAGTGCCTAGATAATGGCAGTTGGCTGATTGACAGCGTCCATTATTAAGGCGGTACTTAGTGTTAGCCGGTGCAGAGGCTAGCACTAACCACCCATTATTACCCCGGTACCCACCACCACCAGGGGTGCCGGGAAGAGCTTGGTACGATCCAGTACCCGACCATCTGTTGTGATGGTCGGGTACTGGGGCGGCCGTAGGCTGGTATTATGAGGCTGGGAAGGGCCAAAAACAGTGGACCTTCCCACCCTTGTAATGCTAGGCTGCTGCTGCTGTGTTGTATCGGGCTGGTTATAAAAATGTGGGGGACCCCCACGTCGTTTTTTTTTTAAAATGTAACAATAGACGTTGGGTCCCCCACATTTTTAATAACCAGCCATATACAAGGCCGCAGCAGTCTGGCATTACATGGGTGGGAAGGGCCACTGGTTTAGTACATTCCCAGGCTAATAACACTGTGTTGTTTGTGGCTGGTTATGATAAATTGGGTGGAACCCCATGTCTTTTTAATAAAAATAATAAATAAATAATAAAAAAAAACCGACGTGGGGTCCCCCCCATTTTTATAACCAGCCCGATACAACACAGCAGCAGTAGCCTAGCATTACAAGGGTGGGAAGGTCCACTGTTTTTGGCCCTTCCCAGCCTCATAATACCAGCCTGCGGCCGCCCCAGAGCCCTACCATCACAATAGATGGTCGGGTACTGGATCGTACCCAGCTCTTCCCGGCACCCCTGGTGGTGGTGGGTACCGGGGTAATAATGGTGTTTAGTGTTAGCCTCTGTACCGGCTAACACTAAGCCTCCCCTTAGTAATGGACCTTGTCACTCAGACAGCGGCCATTACTAAAGTGATAGTAATAAAACTTGAAAATAAAGCACAAAGATATAGATAAAAAATTTTATTGAAATAAAGCACCCCCAACACAACCCTCATTAACCATTTTATTGATGAAAAAAAAAAACGTCATCTAAGTAGTCCTCGAAACCGACGTAGTCCAAACACCAAACCTGTAAAATATAAAAAATATTAAAAAAAAAATGAAATAAAACATGTCGTAGGCTTAGTTTCACTTTCATGTGTGATACTGACTGTTATACCATGTATAGAAGCCTGCGGCAAAGTTGGCTTAGATACAGGGCGCCAGCAGAGAGTATCATACATGGCCATACAGACATTTATACAAACAAACATACATACATACATGCAAACATACATGCACATATAGACATACATACAAGCAAACATACATACAAACATACATACATGCAAACATACATACATGCAAACATACATACATGCAAACATACATGCACATATACACATACATGCACATATACACATACAAACATGACAACATACATACAAGAAAACATACATGCAAACATACATGCATACATACATGCAAACATACATACATGCATACATACATGCAAACATACATGCACATATACACATACAAATATGACAACATACATACATACAAGCAAACATACATACATACAAGCAAACATACATACATGCAAACATACATACATGCAAACATACACATACATGCACATATACACATACAAACACGAAAACATACATACAAACATACATACAAGCAAACATACATACATGCAAGCAAACATACATACATGCACATATACACATACATACATGAAAACATACATACATGAAAACATACATACATGCAAACATACATGCACATATACACATACAAACATGACAACATACATACATGAAAACATACATACAAGCAAACATACATACAAACATACATGCAAACATACATACATGCAAACATACATGCAAACATACATACATGCAAACATACATGCAAACATGCATGCAAACATACATACATGCAAACATACATACATGCAAACATACATTCATGCAAATATACATACATGCAAAAATACATTCATGCAAATATACATACTTGCATTCAACCATACATACAAACATGTACATATATACATACATGCAAACATACATACATGAAAACTTACATACATGCAAACATACATGCACATATACACATACAAACATGACAACATACATACATGAAAACATACATACATACATGCAAACATACTTACATGAAAACATACAAACATGACAACATACATACAAGAAAACATACATACATGCAAACATACATACATACATGGAAACATACATACATGCACATATACACATACAAACATGACAACATACATACATGAAAACATACATACAAACATACATACATGCAAACATACATGAAAACATACAAACATGACAACATACATACATGCAAACATACATACATACATGAAAACATACATACATGGAAACATACATACATGCAAACATAAAATGCACATATATACATACAAACATGAAAACATACATACATACATGCAAACATACATACATGCAAACATACATGCAAACATACATACATACATACATGCAAACATACATGCACATATACACATACATGACAACATACATACAAAAATAAACTCACCTCAAACGTTCCCACGAAGAGCTGAACGGTCCCGTCACTTTTCTTCTCCCATTCACAATAACAGAGCGGTGGGCGCAGATGACGTAATCACGTGGGCCTGATATGATTACGTCATCTGCGCCACAACGCATTGTTACCAAGAAGAAGGAAGATGGCAAGTGACGGGACCGTTCAGAGCGCCGTTAGAACGTCTTAGGTGAGTTTATTTTTTTTATATATTTTTAGTTGTTCGCCGGGTGCTGATGCACCACCGATGCGGCGGGTACAAGAATTACATGTAGTGACAGGGTTGGGTTGGGGGGGGGGGGGAGAAGTTGTTTGCCGAAACGGGGTGAATGTAGTGTAGTGTAGTGTAGTTGACATTCACGGTAAATTCGTCTCAATCTGGCTTACCATGCCCGCTTGAGACGAACATTCTCCCGATGTTGCTAGAACTACAGTATCTAGCAACATCGGGAGCGCGCACACTGCAGAGCGGAGCGGCTTGATTGACATCGAGCCGCTCATGCCCCTTTTTAGAAAAGATAACCAGCACTTGCTGAGTTATCAAGTGTAAAAAAAAGGCACTTAGGAAATGAATTTTTAATTTTTTTTAACAGCAAATGTTTTAAAATTCATTTCCTGCTTAGAATGTTTAAAAAAAAAATTTGAGTCAACTTGGGACAACCCCTTTAATGGGATTAAAAAAAAAAAGTAACAAAAAAATAAATAAATAAGAAAGTCCCAAATAAAAGTCACTATTTTGCATAAAATATATTTTATTGCCCCCGCATTACATAAAAACAAAAAACCTACACATATTAGGTATCTACACGACCGTAATAACCTGACAAATTAATTTAACAGGTTATTTAGCGTGAAACGTGAACGGGATCAAAATAAATGTTTACCCCCAAACTGCGTGGAAATTTTTTTTTATTTCTCTCACATAAAACAAGGCCTCAGCCACGTCAATGAAAAAATAAAAAAGTTATGACTGCTGGAAGGCAGAGAAGCAAAAACAGAAAAATTTAGCTGGTCATTAAGGTCTTTTCAGGCCCGGTCATTAAGGGGTTAATGTAAAATAAATTTGCAAAAAAAACAAAAACACAATACAACATAACAATAACCATTTGAATAAACGTCACAAAACCGTAACATATGCAGATTCCATAAACACATAACGCTCAGTGTGCGCCGGCCGAGTCCCATCAGTGATCCGAGGAAAGATAGAACATGTCCTAACTTTCCTCAGATCAGTGACTCGGATCATTTTTCACGGACCCGATTCACCCGCTAAAGTGAATGGATCCGTGAAGACTATCGGGTGCCACTCGGATGGCATCAAAAACGGCCAGAGTGGCACAACGGTCATGTGCATGAGCTGTTAGTGTCACAACCCATATAATAATGTTAACATAATTCTTAGCCCATCATGCAAAAAACAGTCTCATACAACCACGTCGACAAAGATAAAAAAAATCTATGACCGTCGGATTGCAAGGAAGCAAATATGGAAATGTTTTTCGGGTCCTCAAGGGGGTAACCCCTCAAGCAGCATAATCAATATTGATTGCAGAACTGTGGGAGTCACGTGACATCTCCAGCCTCGACTCCTTAGACACAAGAGGAGTTCTATTTCTAGAGTCTGGGAGGCAGGACTTATTTTGTCCCCGTGATTTTCAGTGCAGGTTCCCATGTGTTTGCATATGTGACCACTAGTTCAGTTTTGGCAAATGCCCTATTCTAAAGGCAATCTGTCTTGGTGACAGGTCAAATCACATTTATCCACAAGCTTCTAGTTATAACTTAGACTATGTTCATACGCACAAGTAAAAACGGCTGAAAATAACGGAGCTGTTTTCAAGGGAATACAGCCCCTGATTTTTAGCTGTCTTTGAAGCAGAAGAGTTTAAGGCCCTGTTCACATGGAGGTTTTTGCCGCAAAAAAAGGGTCAAAATTGACCCATTGATTTCAATAGGAGGTGGAGGCGTTTTTTTCCAGCGAGCAAAATAAAACGCTCATGGGAAAAAGAAGCGACATGTCCTATCTTGGGGCGTTCACCTCAAAAACCAAATCAATGGGAGACAAAAATAAATGTTTTTTTGTGACGCGTTTATTTGATGCGTCTTTCGGCAAAAAAAGCTTGCGGTTTTTCGCTTTGTCTGTTGAAGAAATAGGTAAAGAAAAACGGCGGTAAAAAACGCATGTGATGCAAAAGCACTTAAAAAAAACCGGAGCTGATTTTTCCAGGCGGAATTTTCTGCCTGCAAAAAACTCAGTGTGAACATACCCAGACATTTTTGGAGCTGTTTTTCAATTGACCCTAACAAAAAACGCTCCAAAAACGTCTCAAGAAGTGAGGTGCTCCTTCTTTTTACGCAGCTTTTTTTATGTGCCGTTTTTTTAAAACAACGGCGTCAAAAAAACTCCCCGTCTGAACTAAACTACGTTTTTCCCATTGATTACAATGTGAAGGTCTGCATTTCAGTAGCGTTTTACAAGGAGTATTTCAAGGTATTCAGGCCCCGAAATACGCCTGAAAACACTGCGTGTGAACATACCCTTATGTGTCCATTCTCCCATGGTTTTTGGACAGCCGTAATTTGGTTTATCTTGATTTTTCTGTAGTGTAAATTAGTTCCCTAATCCCAGACAAGATAATTGTGAGAATAACTTGAATTTCTAGACCTGCAGGACTGACGCCTCATCTACCATTGTGTAATCAGGGTTCTAGTCATTTAACGCAACGCTAGCAGAAAAGTTACAGGAAATCTGATGGACCCCAAACTATTTCTCTAAATTTCGTTACTTTTGTGCAATGTGACAACAAAAGCTGCAGTTTTGTAGTTATTTAATATCTTTATGATTTTACATCATCTCTACATACATCTGGTAATGGGGGTTACAGCATACACATTTGCTTAAACGCCTGTAACTAGATTAGAACGTTTTAAAGTCCATATGTGCTTTTAGTATATATGACCATCATAAAAGCTTGGACCCCATCTATGAGCCAAACAGATGAGCTGCATTGTAGGACTCAAACCATCCATTTATTACATGGACAGCCGTTACCTGACTGGCCGACACATGGCACTACATTTCAGGCTGGCAGTGCCTTCACATGGCAAAATTAGCCAAGGGTTCCAAAAGCTGTACCCACGGTTTTCAATCTGAATGGGTTTGTCTGTGATGAAATAACCTCTTTAAAGGATGATAAAATAATGGAATTCTCATCTTCATCTATTTTCCATTAATTTTTGAGGGGATTTTACCAGTGGCACTGTTTATCAGTGGATACTCTCCTGGCACTGTTTATTAAGGGGAACTCTCCTGGCAGTGTTTATTGAGGGCACTCTGCTGACAGTGATTATTGAGGGCACTCTGCTGACAGTGATTATTGAGAGCACTCTGCTGCCAGTGATTATTGAGAACACTCTGCTGACAGTGATTATTGAGAGCACTCTGCTGCCAGTGATTATTGAGGGCACTCTGCTGACAGTGATTATTGAGAACACTCTGCTGACAGTGATTATTGAGAGCACTCTGCTGCCAGTGATTATTGAGGGCACTCTGCTAACAGTGATTATTGAGGGCACTCTGCTGACAGTGATTATTGAGGGCACTCTGCTGACAGTGATTATTGAGGGCACTCTGCTGCCAGTGATTATTGAGAGCACTCTGCTGCCAGTGATTATTGAGAGCTCTCTGCTGACAGTGATTATTGAGAACACTCTGCTGACAGTGATTATTGAGAGCACTCTGCTGCCAGTGATTATTGAGAGCACTCTGCTGCCAGTGATTATTGAGAGCTCTCTGCTGACAGTGATTATTGAGAACACTCTGCTGACAGTGATTATTGAGAGCACTCTGCTGACAGTGATTATTGAGGGCACTCTGCCGCCAGTGATTATTGAGAGCACTCTGCTGACAGTGATTATTGAGAGCACTCTGCTGCCAGTGATTATTGAGAGCACTCTGCTGACAGTGATTATTGAGGGCACTCTGCTGACAGTGATTATTGAGGGCACTCTGCTGCCAGTGATTATTGAGAGCACTCTGCTGCCAGTGATTATTGAGGGCACTCTGCTGGCATCGTTTATTAAAGGAAACTCTGCTGGACATTTATTTTGATATGTCTAAGAGACACATGAGAAGTTTTGATTGGTGGGGTCCAGGTCCAGATGTTGGTGAAACGAACATGCAGAAACGCTAAGCTGAGCGCTCTGCACCTTCGGTCGTGATTGGCACTCCTCATTAGGAGCCTTCAGCCTAACGAGGAGTGGCGATCACAACCGAAGTTGCTGTCTGCTTCTGTACCTTAATAATAATAATAATAATAATCTTTATTTATATAGCGCCAACATATTACGCAGCACTTTACAATGTAGAGGGAACATGAAAACAATATCAGACATTACATAGTGACAAAGTTCATTTACAATTCAAACCTGGGGAGTGAGGACCCTGCTCGCAAGCAATGGTAGGGGTCTCAGCACTCGGACCCCACACTCATCAAAACTTCTCATGTGTCTCTTAGATGTGTCTCTTAGACATATCAAACGTTTTGTGAAAGTGCAGTTACTCTTTAAAACATGAAGTCTATCATATCTCTATTTGAAGTTATTCTATCATTCCCTGTTGTTAACCATTTCAGGCTGCGGAGAGGCTGACTGCAGGGTATTTCTACGGTATTACTGACAGGAAGTTCACACAAATGTCTGCCCGCGATCACTACTCATAGTCCTGAGATGACTTGCCAAAGGTTAACGTGTCTGTGATGTTTGCTCCGACCTTGTCAAGGACACATGCCTCTGAGGCCAATAGCTAATTTTATCCTGACATAACCTTCTTGTCACTATGGATGGCATGGCAGGAGATGCAGGTCTAAACTGTTGACACAAGGGGGCGTATGTGCAGAGGGTAAATACTATTATAACACACAGAAGACTTGAAGGATATTTTTAATTTTGGAAAATTTGCTTAATGAAAACTAAATCCATGGAGCTGCTGCGACGGACTTTACTCATACAACGTGCTGTTATACTGTCTAGCAGGATAGGTGATAAGTGTATGAAAGCCGGGACCTATGTGTCTTCATGGTAACCTATATTCTATGCTAATGCATATTTGGTAGCTTAGCAAAAAGTAGTAGGGGATAGATGGAAGAGAATATGAATGCAGCATCAGACTACACAGGTGTTTTTTGTAATCTGTTACCATGGAGATGCATAGGTGTGCATAGGAGCTGTTGGCGCAATAAAAAAATTGGATGATGAAGATGGACATAGCCTGTAACAGAACAGTAAATGGAAAGTTCTTTAACTCACTCAGATGTTTCCAAACCTGACACTCCCTAAAATGGAGAGTGACTGTACGTCCCCCTTTCTCTGTATTATAGGTGGTCCCAATGGATTGGACTTCCATCATTTAGTCATTTATGGCATATTTAATTTACTTTATTTTATTTTAAAATAAATGTTCCACACATCCAATATTGTTTGTGATCTTTTTCTGCTAAGTAAAATTTTCCAAAATGAGCATGAGTTTCTTAGTAAATATTTTGAAAAAACTGAATAAGCTCCCCCCAGGTGTCCTTTAAGAGGGTCCCTACTCTACGACCAGGGGGGGTGCTCTGTACGACATGGGGGGGTGCTCTGTACGACCAGGGGGGGTGCTCTGTACGACCAGGGGGGGCGCTCTCTACGACCAGGGGGGGTGCTCCCTACTCTACAACCAGGGGGGCGCTGTTGATTGCAGTGCAGCTCTGAGATATGAGCAGAGCCTAACTTCAGAAAGATGATCATCACAGGTCACAATGGATTTTTGTTTCTTCTCTATTGAATGGGACAGAAAACTTAGTGGTAGGTTGGTAAAACCAGGGGCGTAATAGGGGGTGAAGAGGCTGAGGCTCTGGAGGCTGAGGGGGCTCCAAAGGTCCCTCTGCTTAGTACCAGTGCAATATATGACCTGTCATATTTAAGGGCCTTGTTACAGATATTGTTTTGGGGCACAAGAACTTCATTTGTTTTATCTATTTAGACCAGTCGTAAAGGAAATAAATACGACATCATTTCCTTCTTGTTCTTCCATTGTTACTTTACATGCACAGCTTGGCCTAATGCGCTGGAGCTATTTAAATAAATCACTGTTCGGCTTCGTTCACCTCTGCGTTTCGGTTTTTCCGTTGTTCTGCTCCATCATAGGAGCAGAGCATGATGGAAACGAATGGTGCCCGACCAATCCCATTGACTTTAATGGATTCTGTCGGGTTTCCATCATGGTGTCCGCCATTTTGCTAGACAAAATAGCACAGCTAGCCTCCGACGCAGATGAGAACAGAGCCAAATATGTAATATGTCCATAGTTTCTGTATTTTATTTTCAGAAACTGACAAATCAAATTAAAGCCAGCGTGTGGCGCCAGTGAGCTATGTAGTTAATAGCTCAGGATAGCCAATGTGTGGAGAACTACTTGCCAACTTTATAGAAAGAGAAGTTGGATTTTTTTCTTTTTTTTTACTTCTGATCCCATAAATTGTCATCAGTTTATATTCCCGGGTCAGTCCTCCAGCTTATTTATCATCAAGTTTTTCTTGGGAAAACAAAATTTTCCCATTTGAAAAATTGAGTTTACATAAATTAAATTCCTGGAGTTCAGACTTCATTTTTAGCCAGTTTAATCATCTGCGGAGGAAATTCCGATACGGATAGTTTCACCCTGATGGGTTTTATGCCGTTTGTTGGTAACTAAATTCTATTCACTGTCTTTCCAAAAATTCATGGGAATCCTTAAATGAAAGTGAACGTTCACCTTTTAATACCCGCTCCACATTCTGTGATGATTATTTTCTGCTTTTTTTTTATATACAGTGCTCCAAATCCCCTGCATAGATATAGGGATAGATTTACTAAAACGTCATACTTATTCATTGGAATAAAATGCGCCAAATTTATTAAGAGGTGCAGTACTTTGAAATCTATTCCTGTCCATGGGTTGTGTCTGGTATTGTAGCTAAGCTCTATTGAAGTAAATAGGGCCGAGCTGCAATATCACACACAACCTGTGGACAGGTGTGGTGCTGTTTTTAAAAAAAAAAAAAAAAAAAACAGCAGCCATGTTTTCTAATCCTGTAAAACCTCTTTAATTTATCAAATATTACACTGGTTTTCAAGGGATCCAAACGCTAGTAAAAACATACTCGCTGACGTAGTCTCTGCCAGTTCTTACCAGCAGGTGCCGCTATTGATCCATTTGTATGGCACTACTGGCTGCAGACATATACATGTCTTTCTATATACATACTTATTATTTGTACATAGCATTTATATTATATAACTAGGAACCGCAATACCATAAAAATGAGCACGGTTCTTGGATTCCTTGCATTCTTTGTAAACAATGACACAGATGGTTGAGCAGGAAAATGGTCTCAATGAGGCGTTCACGCTAGTGGACTTCTGCCTTGCTGAGAAATATAATGCTAAAGTTATACCTGCAAACAAGTAGAACAACTTTTCAGCTCGCTTTATGACAAAACAGAGGGAGGCCGGGAGTTATCGGCTCTGCTCTCAATAGTCTTATATCTAAGTACATATAAGACTGGACATTGTGAATGTAGAGAAAGGCAGAGGCAAAAAAAAAAACTTCTACAAAGGTCTCTATCATTCTAATAGCTAATCAAATTAAATATAATACAATTATTATAGCCTATTTATTTTCTACTATTTGTTTTGTTATTTGCAGTTACAGGACTCAAAGACATCAAAGATCAAGCGTTATGTTTTAATTACATGCCCCTGAATCGACAAGATATTTATGAATGTGTCATGGGATATTTAATAAATGAAATTATGAGAAACAGCCAGCATTGAACTGCTTTCCCTGCTTGTCCTGACGCTGTCATAGTAGCTACCTCCAGCCACCACTAGAGGGAGCTCACTGCATACAGTTGTATACAACTTCCTTTGAGTTCAATTCCAGCTGTATAAACCCATATGCCGTTAGCTCCCTCTAGTGGTGGCTGCATGCAGCCAGAATTATATATTTTATTTAGCTCCCCTATACAGATATATTAGGAAATTATTGGAACAGAACTTTAGTACAACGAAATGGTGGAAATTATTTTAATTAACAGTGTAGCACATTTGGCGGAGCTCTCAGTGGGACCAATTCTATTTATGCTCTTATACTTGTCACAGCAATGTCAAGGAAAGCAGTAGTGTAAACCCAATCTTGCAATGCTGCCATCAAAAGTTATTAATTTCATAAAAAATTCTGTTGGGGTCTTCTGTACCTTCGTATGCCACAGTCATACAGGAGTAAAAAAAAAAAAAAAAAAAGTGCCATGTGTATGAGGCCTAAAAGTGAAAATATAAAAGAGGTGCAGTACCGCCTTTAACCACTGTATGGCACTTTTCCACTTAAAGAGGCTCTGTCACCAGATTTTCAAACCCCTATCTCCTATTGCAGCAGATCGGCGCTGCAATGTAGATTACAGTAACGTTTGTTTTTTTTTTTCAAAAACGAGCATTTTTGGCCAAGTTATGACCATTTTTATATTTATGCAAATGAGCCTTTCTTAAGTACAACTGGGCGTGTTTAAAGTTATGTCCAAGTGGGCGTGTATTGTGGGTGTACATCTGGGCGTTTTTACATGTTTTACTAGCTGGGCGTTGTGAATAGAAGTGTATGATGCTGACGAATCAGCATCATCCACTTCTCTTCGTTAACACCCAACTTCTGGCAGTGCACAGACACACAGCGTATTCTCGAGAGATCACGCTGTGACGTCACTTCCTGCCCCAGGTCCTGCATCGTGTCGGACGAGCGAGGACACATCGGCACCAGGCGACAGAGGCTACATTGACTTACCTGCAAACGCCGATGCTGCTGCAGAATGAACTGTAGCCTCTGTCGCCTGGTGCCGATGTGTCCTCGCTTTAAAGAGGCTCTGTCACCACATTATAAGTGCCGTATCTTCTACATAAGGTGATGGGCGCTATAATGTAGGTGACAGCAGTGCTTTTTATTTAGAAAAACTCTATTTTTACCACGTTAGGAGCGATTTTAGCTTTATGCTAATTACTTTCTTAATGCCCAAGTGGGCGTGTTTTTACTTTTTACCATGTGGGCGTCGTGGAGAGAAGCGTATGACGCTGACCAATCAGCGTCATGCACTTCTCTCCATTCATTTACTCAGCGCATAGGGATCCTGCTAGATGACTATGTGGTGTCTTATACTGACATATTAACGATACTGAAGTGTTTAGACAGTGAATATACATCACCTCCAGCCAGGACGTGATGTCTATTCACAATCCAGACACTTTGTTAACGTTTGTTTGGTACTTACAGCAGAGCAAAGCGTAATCTCGCGAGATCACGCTGTAAATGACAGGTTACAGCGAGAGTACGCTTTGTGCTGCTGTAAGTACCAAACAAACGTTAACAAAGTGTCGGGATTGTGAATAGACATCACGTCCTGGCTGGAAGGAATTTCTAGTCACTGTCTAAAAACTTCAGTAACGTTAATGTGTCAGTATAAGACAGCACATAGTGAACAACGCAGTGTCACTATGCGCGGAGTAAATGAATGAAGAGAAGTGCATGACGCTGATTGGTCACTGATTGGTCAGCGTCATACACTCCTCTGTACAACGCCCACTTGGTCTAAAGTAAAAACACGCCCACTTGGGTATTAAGAAAGTAATTAGCATAAAGCTAAAATCGCTCCTAACGTGGTAAAAATAGATAGTTTTTCTAAATAAAAAGCACTGCTGTCATCTACATTACAGCGCCCATCTCCTTATGTAGGAGACGGGACACTTATAATGTGGTGACAGAGCCTCTTTAAAGGAAAACTAAACCTGCAGTTTGTCTGATCCCGATTGGCTGTGAAGTTAAATACAATCTGCTCTTCCCTGTTATCAGTCATTGCATGGTTGGGAGAATCTGACTGTAAAGTTCCTTGATTATATGACTGATAGAAGGTCCAGAAAAATCCCTGTCCCCTTGATCACTACTTGGTCTTCAATTTGTACAGACATAACCGGATCAGACGCTCTTCGTATAAGCTGCACTTTTTTAAGGCTGCCAAATTTAGTTTACTGTTCCTTTAAATATAGTCATTGTACAATACTCCTGTACTGTATCCCATCATTCACATTATTTTTAGATTCTACTATTATATCTTTATAATTCAGTATACCCCGATAGGAATCCGGTGCTGGTACTGGCATCTACTGTCAATCCTGTACGTGCAGAGAACACGACTATTGTGGACACACTGACATTTTTTAACTTGCAGGAAGTTTCCTTAGGAAACAATGGAATTTGGCGATTGGTTTCGGAAACAAATTTCAACATAGTTTCTAGATTCATTTCAATCTAGTTTTTTTTATAGGATGGAAGCAGGAACATTGGAGAACTTTTGGAAATGTTTGACCTTTTGTTTAAGTTTAAAGAGAATTTCTCCCTAAAATCAAAATACTTCCAAAAAATATCCTTGTCCTTGATTCATCGTCTTCTGTCAAGTTGTTCTGTTCAGTCATTTCTTAGTCATACTTCTTTCTGAGAAAGCTGGGCGACAACCAATATGGCCGACATTACAGATCCTAGTGACTGTCACTCAGCTTTCCTAGACCTCTAAACGTCAAATTTGCCAAATTATCCATTCATACTGGACCAGGGGACTAAAGCTGGCCATACACATTAAATAAATGTTGGCCGAACCCGTTGTTTTCGGAGGGATCGGCTGACAATCGAATGTATATGGGGGTTCCAAAACTACAGGCAGTATCCTGAAGTATCACTTTAAAGTGCACTTGTTTTTTTGTTCATTGCAAGAACTCTTTTTTCTAAGAAACTTTATAATGGATAGTATTAATAAATCCCAAAGCTAAAACTTTGTATATCTGTGTAGGAGAATATAATTCCATGTTCCAACTCGCACCAGCAGCCCTTTTTCTCTGTCTAAACGTTTACTGTGCACAAGACTTTAAAACAAGATTATGTGTTGTTTCCCTGTCTGTACTGACTCAGAGGGAACTAGAGAAGAAACCGGGCAGGAGAAGTACTGGTTCGCCAGAGTCTGTATCGTATTTGGGGGCCCCACATGGCATTTTAAATCTATATACATATACACAGTGATTTCGCAAAGTCTTCAGACCCTTTCACTTTTTTCACATTTTATTATGTTGAGGCCTTGTGCTAAAATAAAAAATAAAAACGTTTTCCCCATAATTCTGCACTCAATACTCAAAGGGGAGACATTTCCTCAACCTGTTGCAGGAAAATTTTATGGGCCAGTTTGTGGAAGACCCGACTAGAGATTAAGCTCTGTTGGATCTGGTCATTTCTAATAATGCAGATCTTGTTGGGAATGTCAATGTTCGTGAAAACCTCGGTAACAGTGATCATAATATAGTTACATTTTACCTATACTGTAAAAAACAAACGCAGGCTGGGAGGGCAAAAACATTTAATTTTAAGAAAGCCAATTTCCCCAGGATGAGGGCTGCAATTCAGGATATAGACTGGGAAGAACTAATGTCAAATAATGGAACAAATGATAAATGGGAGATTTTCAAATCTACTTTGAGTTATTATAGTGCAAAATTTATTCCTACAGGTAATAAGTATAAACGACTCAAATTAAACCCCACATGGCTTACACCTTCTGTGAAAGGGGCAATACATGACAAAAAAAGGGCATTTAAAAAATACAAATCTGAGGGTACATCTGCAGCCTTTGTAAAATATAAAGAGCTTAATAAAATCTGTAAAAATGTAATAAAATTAGCAAAAATACAAAATGAAAGGCAGGTGGCCAAGGATAGTAAAACAAATCCTAAAAAATTCTTCAAGCATATAAATGCAAAAAAGCCAAGGTCTGAACATGTAGGACCCCTAGATAATGGTAATGGGGAGTTGATCACAGGGGATCAAGAGAAGGCAGAGTTACTAAATGGGTTCTTTAGCTCTGTATATACAACTGAAGAAAGAGCAGCTGATGTAGCCGGTGCCAGTGCTGTTAATATATCAGTTGATATACTGAATTGGATGAATGTAGAGATGGTCCAAGCTAAATTAAATAAAATAAATGTGCACAAGGCTCCGGGACCAGATGGGTTACACCCTAGAATTCTTAAAGAGCTTAGTTCAGTTATTTCTGTCCCCCTTTTCATAATATTCAGAGAATCTCTAGCGACTGGTATAGTGCCAAGGGACTGGCGCAGCGCAAATGTGGTGCCTATTTTCAAAAAGGGCTCTAGGTCTTCCCCGGGTAATTATAGACCAGTAAGCTTAACATCCATCGTGGGGAAAATGTTTGAGGGGCTATTGAGGGACTATATACAGAATTATGTGACAATAAATAGTATTATAAGTGACAGCCAGCACGGTTTTACTAAGGACAGAAGTTGTCAAACTAACCTAATCTGTTTTTATGAAGAGGTGAGCAGAAGTCTAGACAGAGGGGCCGCTGTGGATTTAGTGTTTTTGGACTTTGCAAAGGCATTTGACACTGTCCCCCATAGACGCCTAATGGGTAAATTAAGGACTATAGGTTTAGAAAATATAGTTTGTAATTGGATTGAGAATTGGCTCAAGGACCGTATCCAGAGAGTTGTGGTCAATGATTCCTTCTCTGAATGGTCACCGGTTATAAGTGGTGTACCCCAGGGTTCAGTGCTGGGACCACTATTATTCAACTTATTTATTAATGATATAGAGGAAGGGATTAATAGCACTATTTCTATTTTTGCAGATGACACCAAGCTATGTAATATAGTTCAGACTATGGAAGATGTTCATGAATTACAGGCAGATTTAAACAAACTAAGTGTTTGGGCGTCCACTTGGCAAATGAAGTTTAATGTAGATAAATGTAAAGTTATGCATCTTGGTACCAACAACCTGCATGCATCATATGTCCTAGGGGGCGCTACACTGGCGGATTCACTTGTTGAGAAGGATCTGGGTGTACTTGTAAATCATAAACTCAATAACAGCATGCAGTGTCAATCAGCTGCTTCAAAGGCCAGCAAGATATTGTCGTGTATTAAAAGAGGCATGGACTCGCGGGACAGGGATGTAATAATGCCACTTTACAAAGCATTAGTGAGGCCTCATCTAGAATATGCAGTTCAGTTCTGGGCTCCAGTTCATAGAAAGGATGCCCTGGAGTTGGAAAAAATACAAAGAAGAGCAACGAAGCTAATAAGGGGCATGGAGAATTTAAGTTATGAGGAAAGATTGAAAGAATTAAACCTATTTAGCCTTGAAAAAAGAAGACTAAGGGGGGACATGATTAACTTATATAAATATATTAATGGCACATACAAAAAATATGGTGAAATCCTGTTCCTTGTAAAACCCCCTCAAAAAACAAGGGGGCACTCCCTCCGTCTGGAGAAAAAAAGGTTCAAGCTGCAGAGGCGACAAGGCTTCTTTACAGTGAGAACTGTGAATCTATGGAATAGTCACCGCAGGAGCCGTCACAGCAGGGACAGTAGATGGCTTTAAAAAAGGGTTAGATAATTTCCTAGAACAAAAAAATATTAGCTCCTATGTGTAGAAATGTTTCCTTCCCTTTTCCCTTCCCTTGGTTGAACTTGATGGACATGTGTCTTTTTTCAGCCGTACTAACTATGTAATACCCCATAATGACAAAGTGAAAACAGAATTTTAGAAATTTTTGCAAATTTATTAAAAATGAAAAACTCAAATTTCGCACGGACATAATTATTCAGACCCTTTGCTGTGACACTTGAAATTTAGCTCTGGGAGCCTCCCATTTCTCTAGATCATTTTTGAAATTTTTATGCACCTTGATTGGAGTAAACCTGTGGTTAATTCATTTCATTGGACATTATTTGGAAAGACACACCCCTGTCTATATAAGGTATCAGCTGACAATACATATCCGAGCAAAAATCAGCCTTGACGAGGAAAGAACTGCCTGTGGAGCTCAGAGACAGGATTGTGTGGAGGCACAGATCTGGAGAACGGTACAAAAAAAATTCTGCTGCACTGAAAGTTCCCAAGAGCACAGTGGCCTCCATAATTCTTAAATGGAAGGCGTTTGGAACAACAAGGACTCTTCCTAGAGCTGGCCGCCCCACCAAACTAAGTAATCGGGGAGAAGGGCCTTGTTAACAGAGGTGACCAAGAATCCAATGGACACTCTAGCTTAGCGCCAAAGATCCTGTGTGCAGAAGGGAGAAACTTCTAGAATGTCAACAATCACTGCAGCACTCCACCAATCTGGGCTTTATGGCTGAGGGGCCAGAAAGAAGCCTCTCCTCAGTAAAAGACACATGAAAGCCCATCTGGAGGGCTCCCAGACTGTGAGAAACAAGATTCTGTGGTCTGATGAAACCAAGATTTAACTTTTTGGCCTCAATTCTAAGAGTCATGTATGGAGGAAACCCGGAACTGCTCATCACCTGCCCAATACCATCCCTACAGTGAAGCATGGTGGTGGCAGCATCATGCTGTGGAGATGTTTTTCAGCAGCTGGGGACTGGTCGGGGTTGAGGGAAAGATGAATGGAGCAAAGTACAGAGATATTCTTAATGAAAACCTGATCCAGAGTTCTCTGGACCTCAGACTGGGCCGAAGGTTCACCTTCCAACAAGACAAATACCCTAAGCACACAGCCGAGACAACACTGTAGTGGCTTAGGGACGACTCTGTGAATGTCTTAGAGTGGCCCAGCCAAAGCTCTGACTTAAACTCAATTGAACTTATATGGAGAGACTTGAAAATGGCTGTCCACCGACTTCACCATCCCACCTGACAGAGCTTGAGAAAATCTGCAGAGAAAAATGGTAGGCAATCCCCAAATCCAGGTGTGCAAACCTTGTGGCATCATACCCAAGACGACTGGAGGCATTTTGTTTTTACTTTGTCCTTATGGGGTATTGAGTGCAAAATGATGGGGGAAAAACTTTAATTGCAGCAGTGTGGCTACTAAGGGGCAGGATTTGGGCCCAGAATTATATATTTAAAAGGAATGTTACAAGAGAAAGAGTTCTTTCTCCTTATTTATTAGGCAAGAAACCTTGAAAAATTTATGAGTTGCTGGAGTGGAAGAGAAAAGTAAAACTTCCACTCCATCTTTAGGACAGTCCAGGGTTTGGGCTGCCTTATGAGTCTCATTAGCGGCCAGCTGATAAGGCTTTTTTAAAGGGGTATTCCGGAACTAAAAAATTACATTTATTTAAATAAAACAATGAAAAAGATATAACTTTCCAATGTACTTACGTTTCATCAGATGGCTGTAGCGTCGTATATCCTCCTCCGTCGCCGTCCCCTTAGCAATGCAAAATCTGCACTTCCTGTGCAGACCCGTCCATTTGGTCTTCTGCCTTGCTTCCTGTTTCCGGCTTTCACACTGTACGGTTACGTCAAAAATGACGTAACCGTACCACGTGCTTCTTTATTGAATTAGAGCATGCGTGGTGAACACACTCCACCGCGCATGCTCTGTGAAATTATGTGGCTGCGTCTTCAGCGGCCGTGTATATTACACTGCGCATGCGCAAGGTTGAAGGTGTGTAGCGGTGTGTATACGAAGTTGCAGGAATAACGGCCGTTTCGGCCGTCTTCCCGACAGGTGCAGGAGCTGTGACAGCTGCTGTCTCGTACAGCAGCTGCCGCAGCTCCTACAGCGGGGACCGATCGCTGTGTCCCCGCTGTCTAACCCCTTAAAAGCCGCGTTCTATAGAGATCGCGGGTTTTTAGGGGTTAAGTTACCATCGCCGGCCTGCTATACGATAGCGGCCGGCGATGGTTACTATGGCAACCGGACACCAAACAAAGGCGTCCGGCTATGCCATCGACGGAAGCCTAGTGGGTCCTGACAAAGTCAGGACCCACTATGCTTGCTGTCAGTGAATAGCTGACAGTTCTAATACACTGCACTACGGATGTAGTGCAGTGTATTAGAATAGCGATCAGGGCCTCCTGCCCTCAAGTCCCCTAGTGGGACAAAGTAATAAAGTAAAAAAAAAAGTTAAAAAAGATGTGTAAAAATAAGAAATTAAAAGTTAAAAAAAATCCCCCTTTTTTTCCCTTATCAGTCCTTTTTTATTAATAAAAATATATAAATAAACGATACATAATTGGTATCGCCGCGTCCGTAACGGCCTGAACTACAAAATTATTTTGTTATTTATCCCGCGCGGTGAACGCCGTAAAAGAAAATAATAATATACCGTACCAAAATCACAATTGTTTGGTCACTTCACCTCCCAAAAAATGTATTAAAAATAGATCAAAAAGTTGCATTTACCGAAAAATGGTCCTGATCGAAACTACAGTTCGTTACGCAAAAAATAAGTCCTCGCACGGCTTTATTGATGGAAAAATTATAAAGTTCTGGCTCTTAGAATAAGGTAACAAAAAGTGAATGATTTTTTACAAAACGTATTTTATTGTGCAAACGCCATAAGACATAAAAAAACTATAAACATCTGGTGTCACCGTAAGGCCGAGTTTACACGAGCGTGTGCGTTTTGTGCAAGCAAAAAGCGCGGCGTTTTGCGTGCGCAAAAAGCACTTAACAGCTCCGTGTGTCAGCCCTTTATGATGCGCGGCTGCCTGGTTTTCGCGCAGCCGCCATCATTATGACACTCCGTTTGGATGTTTGTAAACAGAAAAGAACGTGGTGCTTTTCTGTTTTCATTCATCCTTTACAGTGCTGTTGCGTGAATCACGCGCGTCCCACGGAATTGCTTCCTTGCGACATGCGTGGTTTTCACACACCCATTGACTTCAATGGGTGCGTGATGCATGAACAGCGCACAAATATAGGATGTCGTGCGTTTCACGCAGCGGACATACGCTGCGTGAAAATCACGTACCTGTCTGCACGGCCCCATAGAGTAACATAGGTCCCTGCGACGCGCGTTGCAAAAACGTATAATACGCTCGTGTAAATGAGCCCTAATCGTATCGCCCCATAGAATAAAGTGAATATGTCATTTATAGCGCACGGTGAACGCTGTAACAAAAATAGAATTAAAAAACAATAGAATTGCTGTTTTTTAGTCACCGCGCCACTTAAAAATAGAATAAAAACTGATCAAAAAGCTGCATGCACCCCAAGAAAACTACAATGTATTCCTCAAGTGGTCTAGTTTCCAAAATGGGATCACCTTTTGGGGGTTTCCACTATTTTGGTACCACAAGACCTATTCAAACCGGACATGGTGCCTAATAAAAAGGCGGCCTCAAAATCCACTAGGTGCTCCTTTGCTTCTGAGGCCGGTGCTTCAGTCCATTACCGCCCGAGGGCCACATGTGGGATATTTCTACTGCAGAATCTGGACAATAAGTATTGAGTTGCGTTTCTCTGGTAAAACATTTTGTGCATAAACTTTCTAAATGCTGTTGTGAATACTTTGAGGGGTCTAGTTTCTAAAATGTCGTGTTTCATAGGGGTGTCTAATATATAGGCCCCTCAAAGCCACTTCAGAACTGAACTGGAAGCCCAAAAAAAATAATTAGGCAATACTTCGCTTCTATACGAACTAGTTAGCGATTCACAGTGTGATGAAGTAAGGGGAAGCAGCGCTTATACGAGCGGTGCACCCCCTTCAAACAGCCGATGACTTTTCAGTTCACAGGTAGCAGAGTTACATGATGGGGAATTTGTTTTCCTGTTGTGTAACTCTGCTACCTGTCAATGGAAAAATCAGCTGCCAGAGTGAAAAATGTTTCCACACAGAGGAGTACCGCAAAGAAACACCTGGGAATCAGACATGATGGACTAACATTTTTCCCTGTGGTGGATGACTTTTCAGTTGACAGGTAGCAGAGTTACATGAAGGGGAATTATTTTTCATCGATGGTTAGTTAGGAGCGCTGCTTCCCTTTAGTTTTTTCTTGCTCACTGTGAATCTCCGACACAGGATGCAGCGGCGATCCACAGGTATTGCTCCTTTTATCCCAATTCACATGTTAGAATTCAATTTTTTTTATTTTATATATATATATATATATATATAAAATACAGTATTTAAAACTAAGACTGTATAAACAGTTAATATACATTTAGAAAACTTATAATTATAAAGACCAAACTTTACGTATCATCATATAGGGTCAGTGTTGTTTAAAAACGCAGATATCCAGTGATTTCAGCTTGTGCTAGCAGTAATAGAATGAGAGCACCAAAATGAAGACTGAGATTGCAGAAGTTAGTAGAGCTGGGTGTAGTAGGCGGAGCAAGTGCACTGCTGCATGCACATTGCATGCTGGGACTAGAGCAGTGCATGCAGGGAGGAGAAACACAGGAAGAGAAGAGGAATGAACTTACTGAGCAAAACAAACCTCTCCAGGTAAACAATAGGGAGTAATGTTACTAAAACCATTTATTATCAAGAAAAAGCTAGACAGAGTGCACTAATATCTTAATAGAGGAACATTGCATTGATTTAAAAAAAAAAATAAAGTATTGGAAAACCCCTTTAAGGATGGTGTGATCTACTCACACAGGGCTCCCAGTCAGAGGAAGACAGGCATTGCCGGCCTGTGGGAGTCAGAAGTTTTGGTAAGAACACATGTTTGTTGTGAGGTGCTGGGCAGAAGGCCTTTCACTCTGATAGCTAGGGAAGCTGTATGTTTAGTTAGAGGCTGGATGGCCTCACAGCCCCCATGCTGTTTAAGCTTGGGGGCTGGTGACTATCGGATATGTTCCCTTAAAGAGGCTCTGTCACCAGATTTTGCAACCCTTATCTGCTATTGCAGCAGATCGGCGCTGCAATGTAGATTACAGTAACGTTTTTATTTTAAAAAAACGAGCATTTTTGGCCAAGTTATGACCATTTTTGTAGTTATGCAAATGAGGCTTGCAAAAGTCAAGTGGGTGTGTTTAAAAGTAAAAGTCCAACTGGGCGTGTATTATGTGCGTACATCGGGGCGTTTTTAATACTTTTACTAGCTGGGCGCTCTGATGAGAAGTATCATCCACTTCTCTTCAGAACGCCCAGCTTCTGGCAGTGCAGACACAGCGTGTTCTCCAGAGATCACGCTGTGACGTCACTCACAGGTCCTGCATCGTGTCAGACGAGCGAGGACACCGGCACCAGAGGCTACAGTTGATTCTGCAGCAGCATCAGCGTTTGCAGGTAAGTAGCTACATCGACTTACCTGCAAACGCCGATGCTGCTGCAGAATCAACTGTAGCCTCTGGTGCCGATGTGTCCTCGCTCGTCTGACACGATGCAGGACCTGTGAGTGACGTCACAGCGTGATCTCTCGAGAACACGCTGTGTCTGCACTGCCAGAAGCTGGGAGTTCTGAAGAGAAGTGGATGATACTTCTCATCAGAACGCCCAGCTAGTAAAAGTATTAAAAACGCCCCGATGTACGCACATAATACACGCCCACTTGGACTTTTACTTTTAAACACACCCACTTGGACTTTTGCAAGCCTCATTTGCATAACTACAAAAATGGTCATAACTTGGCCAAAAATGCTTGTTTTTTAAAAATAAAAACGTTACTGTAATCTACATTGCAGCGCCGATCTGCTGCAATAGCAGATAGGGGTTGCAAAATCTGGTGACAGAGCCTCTTTAAGGGATTTACCCAGCAGTCTGGTTTCCTAGGTAGGGTGGGTTTTAGCAGGGATGGGTGGCCCCTCCCTCCCATATAAAGTTTGTTACCCAGGGGAGTCACTTCCTCTTTGACTCCCCTCTGCCCCTTGGAAGGAACCCTTGAGATTTTGTCCTACATATTCTGGTAGAGTAATAATGGCTGACGCTGCTTTAATGGCTCTCCTGAAGGAGAAGATCGTGAGAGAAGGAGTCGGCTGGCTCTCTTCCCTGCTCGTTTCACCCCCTGAACAGCAGACTGATGTGGCTGGCCGGGCAGCGATTAGGCAGGCGCGGCCCGCACGGCGCTGCCGACCCCCTGAGTCCCTCTCCGGCTCTGCCTCGTCAGAGAAGCAGAGCGCCTTCTAGAAACCCCCGGACGCTGCCTAATACAGCTCCGGCGGCTGAGGGTGTCGTGACATGTGACTGCTCTGCATTAGCAGCAGAGCGGCGTGCAGGCCAGCAGGGGATCGCTAGGGCGATTTCCCCTGCTACTAGTCTGCACATTGCAGATAGTGGGGTGGCTCTGGAGGCTGCTGCAGAGCAGCCAGTCACCAAGCCCCCAGGTGGTTTGGCTCGGTGGTTTGGCCGTGGTGCGGCCATACCAGCACCTCCTCCCCAAACACCACATACTCCCACAGTGAACACAGCAACACTGCCCCCTAGTGTCGGTTCTGCTGGACAGCAAGCTCAACAGGGGAGGAATGCTAGTGATATAGCTCCCCAAGAGGAGCTTGGCTCTTAGGCCATTAACAGCTCGGATGAGCTTTTTTATTGCGTGCCAGGCACGCCTACGTATGGCGCTCAGGTTCCCATTGCTGGACAGCGTCACAAGGCCCGTATTTCATGCCAGAGAGATGGGTCCCACGGTGGGCGTAGCCTTTCCCCATCTGTGGCTGGGTCAATTGGACAATAGGCGTAGGAGGAGCAGTTGCTCTCCTGGGTGTTCTCGTAGCGGGGAACGCCGGAGTGGTTATAGATGCCGTTCAAGGAGCAGGCACAGTAGGAGACGTTCCCGCAGTTCCCGCAGGGGCTGGTCTGGTCACCATTCTTCGTCATCGTCTGTGAGCAGTAGGGACAGTCGTTTTACGAGGTGTTCACATAGGAGTCGGAGACATGGGCGGAGCAGGCGGTCCCACGACCGAGGGCAGGAGAGACATCCATCTGCGCCTGCTGCTGCGGTTACAGTTGTTCCTTTGCTGCCTACCGTGCCGAGTCCTGATGCACTACCCTCTACGCATATGACTGGTGAGTTGTCCTGCGTTCCAGCTTGGGGTAAGGCCGCCTTGAATGGCGGGGGTGAAATGTTGGATATTTTAAAATGTATGTTGGCTAAAATGGAGGGTCCTAGCCCCTCAGTGCATCCTCCAGGGGCGCCCATTGCACAGCCTGAGCCGGCCCCGGCAGGTTTACTATTTCGGGATTCTTATTTTTGTGGCGTCGCCCCCTTGGGGACGCATTTATCCTCGGAAACGAGGGAAAAAGTGGAAAAATGTGAATTTGTGGATATATGGTCATTATTATCCTCGGAAGAATTAACTGTGGATAAAGAGAGACGGTTTGAAAAAACGGAGGATAAAAAGCCTAAAGTGGCTAAAACATTTGGGAATTGCATGCAAGCTTTTGTTATTTTAGCGAGTGTGTTTGGTAAAAAGTACCCTGAAAAAGGTTTTGAGTTGTTTACGTATTTAGATACGATATATTCGACTTATAAATTGCATGGTGGTACGGCTTGGTGGAGATACGATGAGGAATTCAGACGTCGTCTGGCGCTGAGACGGAGGTCGGCTGGTCTTCTAAAGCTACGGATGTTTGGATTCAACTAATGTTGTCTCAAAAGCACGTTTCTCGAATGGGTGATTAGGTCGGAATCTGGTAATTCTGCGGTTTTGCATTATCTCGATGATTTTTTGTTCGTCAGTCCGGTTGATTCGCCGGTTTGTCGTTCTACGTTAGAATGTTTTCGTTATTTCATGTCCATGTTCGGGGTCCCGTTAGCGGAAGAAAAAACTAAAGGCCCCTCTACTCGTTTGTCATTCCTAGGTATCATGATTGATACTGAAAGAATGCTTCGTAGTTTACCACAGGAAAAATTATCCCGGCTGCAGGACTGCATAGGTTCGTGTATTAGGGTAAAGAAAGTGACATTGAGGGATTTACAATCCCTTTTGGGTCAATTGGCTTTTGCTTGTAGGATATTCCCCATGGGTAGAGTTTTTTTGCGTCGTCTATCACTGGCTACGGCGGGAGTTAAGCAACCTCATCACTTTATTCGGTTGCCGGCAGCCCTGAAGGATGATCTGCGTATGTGGTTAAAATTCCTGTCAGAATACGATGGGCTATCATGTTTTCCTGAGCGCGAGAGTTGCAATGCTGATTTTGAACTGTTCAAGGATGCAGCAGGGTCTTTGGGTTATGGAGCAATTTTTGGCAATAAATGGTCAGCCCACGAGTGGCGCCAGGATTGGTTTGCGGCAGGTCTCACCAAGAATTTGACACTGCTGGAGTTATTCTCGTTGCCTTAGAGATATGGGGAGGTGACATGCGCAATAAGAGGATATTGTTTTGGTCTGACAATGAGAGCACTGTAATAGCCATTAACAAACTTACTTCGAGTTCTCCACCAGTTCTGGCTCTGTTACGTCATTTTGTTTTCTTATGTTTGTCTTTCAATATGGTTGTCAAGGCAGGTCCCCTATTTCCTTTGGGATCTGCCGGTGAACATCTAATACCATTGGTGGAGTCCTTGGTTGCTCCCGCTACATGGAGCGGTCATGGTAAGGCGTGGCGAGAGTGGTTAGCCTGTGCGGAGGAGGAGGTGCTCCTCTCTCCACAGAATTGCCATGGCATTACAGTTGCTTACCTGTCTTGGTTGCGGGATAAAGGCGTTTCTGCCAGAGTAGCCTTTGCTTTGAAGTTGTTGGGTTTGCTGGACGCCACTAAGAGTCAGTTTTTTTCTTTGATTTTGCGGGGATGGAAAAATGACAAATCTACGGTTGATATGCGTAGGTCGGTTTCCTTTTCATTATTGCAGCGGCTAGTAGTTAGTGCGGCGGAAACCTGCACGCCCGTGTACGAGGGTTTGTTGTTTCAGTGTGCTTTTATGTTAGCATTCTTTTGGCACCCTGCATATAGGCGAATTGGTTTCCCCTTTGCGCATGCGGGTAGCGGGTCTCCTCAGCGAGAATGTAGTTTTGCTGCCTGATTCTGTCAGGGTCAGGGTTAGTCGTTCAAAAACTGACATATATGGGCAGGGCTCTTGGTTGTCCATTTTTAAGCTCCCTTCATCATTGTGCCCGGTGGACGTTATCACTAGATATGATGCAGTTCGTCCCTCCGGTCCTTGTTTCTTGGTCCATGGCGATAGCCCCCCCCCCCCTAACTAAATTTCAATTTATCAAGGTCTTTGAACGTTGTTTGAGTGTTTCTGGGGCTAATCCGTCTGAATACGGTACCCACTCGTTCCGCATTGGCGCCGTGACAGTAGCTGAGGCGGGGGGCATGTCTGATGCAGATGTAAAGAGATTGGGGCGTTGGAAGTCGGATGCGGTCCGCCGTTATGTTCGCCCTCATTTGTTGGTTTGATAATTATTTCTGTTTTTCTTTCGTTATAGGTTTCAAGAGGCTTTTGGTGTGGCTGCTGGGCCACTCCTACATTTATTGGCCTGCACAACGAGCTTCTTATCGGCTCGGGGGTACCAGTCTCGGCTTCAATCAAGTGGATGTAGCTTGGAAAGGTTTTAGGGGCCTTAAGTGGCTCCAGGTTCTCCTAAAGTGGTCATCTTGAGCAAAGTTACGTACAGCTCGGCAGTTGTGGTTGTGCATGCTGGAGGGAACGACCTATGTTCTGTTAGGGTGGCGGAACTTATTTCTGTCATGAGGGCTGATTTCGACCGTTTTGCCACATTTTTTCCGGAATTGGTCATAGTGTGGTCTGAGATAGTCCCCAGGGTGCTGTGGAATGGTGCTCGCAATCATTCAGCCATTGAAAGGGCGAGACATATGGTCAACATGCGGGTGTCTCGGCATGTTGGGTCCATGGGAGGGGTGGTCATACGTCATCGACAATTGGAAGGGGATAACAAGCGTTTGATGTTACAAGATGGTTTCCATCTGAATGACATAGGTCTGGACATCTTCCTGTCAGGTCTTCAGGATGCAATTGATAGGGCGCTTTTCCTTTTGGCTGGTGGGGGTAGGAGCTCGGAATAGGGGTACACCTCACTCCTGTGGCGGTGTGGAGGGGCCTTGTCCATTCAGGCTAGGGACTATGGGAGAACAGTCGCCTGACGTAGCAACTAAGATGTGCCCACCGCGGCAGCGGTCTCGGGCCACGCGAGTTGACGGTATATTCAACAAGATCAAGATCTTCCGGTGTTAGCTGCGGCCAAGGTTTTTTCCTCCATGCTTTAATAAAGCTGTGGCCTACCCCCACTTTTATACCCGTACTAAGTCTCTGGTGTCATACATTTGGGGAAGACAGACCATTCATTTATATCCGGTAGTCTCACAGCCCCCATGCTTTTTAAGCTTGGGGGCTGGTGACTATCGGGTATGTTCCCTTAAGGGATTTACCCAGCAGTCTGGTTTCCTAGGTAGGGTGGGTTTTAGCAGGGATGGGTGGCCCCGCCCTCCCATATAAAGTTTGTTACCCAGGGGAGTCACTTCCTCTTTGACTCCCCCCCGCCCCTTGGAAGGAACCCTCCCGCCCGCCCTAACATTTGGTTCTCCTCGTTTGTTTTTCTTTGAAAATTGATATTGCACTGTTCTTCTGCTTAAAGTCGGTTATGTTGTTTTATCTATCTGGACGTGCTGGCTGGTGTGCCATTGATTGTTATTTGTGTAAATTTTATATTGCTCATCCTTTCCCTTTATTTCCTTGTTCCTAGTCACAGCTGGCGGTGTGGAGGGGCCTTGTCCGTTCAGGCTGGGGACTATGGGAGAACAGTCACCTGTTGTACCAACTAAGACATGCCCACCGCGGCAGCGGTGGCGGGGCACACGAGGTGACGGAATATTCAACAAGATTAAGATCTTCCGGTGTTAGCTGCGGACAAGGTTTTTTCCTCCATGCTTTAATAAAGCTGTGGCCTACCCCCACTTTTATACCCATACTAAGTCTCCGGTGTCATTAATTTGGGGAAGACAGACCGTTCATTTATTTCCCGGTAGTCTAGGGTTTATTTTGAACTCTTTTGTATAACGGCTTTTCATGTATGAAGACAAAGCTGGTTGCGGCCAGTTTCATACCGAATCCACTGTGATGGAGTGAAAATTCCTAAGTGTGCCAACCATCTTACCCTGGAGATAGTGATCCTGTCAGCTAACATACCCCAAGTTGTCAAAAAAAAAAATAAATAAATAAAAAAAAAAAAAAATATATATATATATATATATATATATATATATATATACAGTGAAGGAAATAAGTATTTGATCCCTTGCTAATTTTGTGTTTGCCCACTGTCAAAGACATGAACAGTCTAGAATTTTTAGGCTAGGTTAATTTTACCAGAAAGATATGGATTATATAAAAAAAAAAAAACAGAAAATCACATTGTCAAAATGATATATATTTATTTGCATTGTGCACAGAGAAATAAGTATTTGATCCCCGACCAACCATTAAGAGTTCAGCCTCCTCCAGACCAGTTACACGCTCCAAATCAACTTGGTGCCTTCATTATAGACAGCTCTTACATGGTCACCTGTATAAAAGACTCCTGTCCACAGACTCAATTAATCAGTCTGACTCTAACCTCTACAACATGGGCAAGACCAAAGAGCTTTCTAAGGATGTCAGGGACAAGATCATAGACCTGCACAAGGCTGGAATGGGCTACAAAACCATAAGTAAGACGCTGGGTGAGAAGGAGACAACTGCTGGTGCAATAGTAAGAAAATGGAAGACATACAAAATGACTGTCAATCGACATCGATCTGGGGCTCCATGCAAAATCTCACCTCGTGGGGTACCCTTGATCCTGAGGAAGGTGAGAGCTCAACCGAAAACTACACGGGGGGGGAACTTGTTAATGATCTCAAGGCAGCTAGGACCACAGTCACCAAGAAAACCATTGGTAACACATTACGCCGTAATGGATTAAAATCCTGCAGTGCCCGCAAGGTCCCCCTGCTCAAGAAGGCACATGTACAGGCCCGTCTGAAGTTTGCAAATGAACATCTGGATGATTCTGAGAGTGATTGGGAGAAGGTGCTGTGGTCAGATGAGACTAAAATTGAGCTCTTTGGCATTAACTCAACTCGCCGTGTTTGGAGGAAGAGAAATGCTGCCTATGACCCAAAGAACACCGTCCCCACTGTCAAGCATGGAGGTGGAAACATTATGTTTTGGGGGTGTTTCTCTGCTAAGGACTACTTCACCGCATCAATGGGAGAATGGATGGAGCCATGTACCGTCAAATCCTGAGTGACAACCTCCTTCCCTCCACCAGGACATTAAAAATGGCTCGTGGCTGGGTCTTCCAGCACGGCAATGACCCGAAACATACAGCCAAGGCAACAAAGGAGTGGCTCAAAATGAAGCACATTAAGGTCATGGAGTGGCCTAGCCAGTCTCCAGACCTTAATCCCATCGAAAACTTATGGAGGGAGCTGAAGATCCGAGTTGCCAAGCGACAGCCTCGAAATCTTAATGATTTACAGATGATCTGCAAAGAGGAGTGGGCCAAAATTCCATCTAACATGTGTGCAAACCTCATCATCAACTACAAAAAACGTCTGACTGCTGTGCTTGCCAACAAGGGTTTTGCCACCAAGTATTAAGTCTTGTTTGCCAAAGGGATCAAATACTTATTTCTCTGTGCACAATGCAAATAAATATATATAATTTTGACTATGTGATTTTCTTTTTTTTAATATACAATCTATCTCTCACTGGTAAAATTAACCTAGCCTAAAAATTCTAGACTGTTCATGTCTTTGACAGTGGGCAAACTTACAAAATCAGCAAGGGATCAAATACTTATTTCCTTCACTGTACATACACACACACTGAATAATTAGAGTATTCACCCAGGGTAAAGAACGTGGACCTCCTTCTGTTTGTTACCCTATAATGTAGTAGATGTTACCTGCAGTCCTATGTAACACCACAGATAATACACAGTGATAACTGAGTACAGATAATGTAGTAGATGCACACACAGAAATATATACACATACAGATGCATATATAGGCACTTAGACACACAAATACACACACACATACTGGAACTTATACACACACAAACACAGAGACACACAGACAAATAGAGGCACAAACAACAGACAGACTGAGCACTCACATCTCCTTCCTCACAGGCTTCTTGCAGGTCGGGTTGTGGGCGGAGCTATCTGTGCCTCCGACAACACGTCCTTGCCAAATATATATATATATAGTGGATATAAAAAGTCTGCACACCCCTGTTAAAATGTCAGGTTTTTGTCAGGTTACAAAATCGGTCCAAGATGAATCATTTCAGAACTTTTTCCACCTTTAATGTCTTATGCAACCACATTAGTAGTTTTTGTTATTTTTATTTCTCCGCTCTAAATTATTTTTGTTTTCCAATGGTATTGTATGGACTATGGGTCACAAATGTGGAAAAAGTTCTGAATTGATTCATCTTGTACTGAATGTTTGACATGACAAAAACCTGCCATTTTAACAGGGGTGTGTAGACTTTTTATATCCACTGTGTGTGTGTATGTATGTATGCATGTATGTATGTATGTGTGTATATATATATATATATACACACACGTATCTCTATCACTCGCATCGTATCTTTCTATTTTCTGCTGTTTTACCCCCAGGTGGGACGGTGGTCAGTGCAGCAGTGGCATGGGTTATTGTTATGTGCCCATATGACCACTGTATATTATGTTGTTATTACTGCATGGACATGTAAATGGCTCTGGGTTAAGATGATGTAGTTATTCCCAGGATTTTGGATCCTGTGGACATTGCATCTGTGTCAAGGGGAGTGGGGACGGTCTGGCTAGAGGAGAGTGCATAGATATTGGAGAAATTCGAGCTTGGGACATCAGGGGAATGTAGAGACAATGTTTGTTAGGCTGGGTTCACACGAGCATGTTACGTCCGTAACGGACGGAACGTATTTCGGCCGCAAGTCCCGGACCGAACACACTGCAGGGAGCCGGGCTCCTAGCATCATACTTATGTACGACGCTAGGAGTCCCTGCCTCGCTGTAGGACAACTGTCCCGTACTGTAATCATGTTTTCAGTACGGGACAGTAGTTCCACGGAGAGGCAGGGACTCCTAGCGTCGTACATAACTATGATGCTAGGAGCCCGGCTCCCTGCACTGTGTGCGGTACGAGACTTGCGGCTGAAATACGTTCTGTCCTTTACGGACGTAACATGGTCGTGTGAACCCAGCCTAAATGTTATGTTATTAAACATTGTAAGGGGACTAGTGATTAGTCTGCTGGCTGTTTAAATTGTGGGTGCTGGGATATACGGCCCTGACCCCAATTTTTGTCACTCTTGCAGAGATTATTTTTCCTATAATGTCTGTTCCCCTTCATCAGTGTTACTCAGAGATTTCTTCTTCCTACAGGTGCATTCCTATCATTTTGTCTATATTGCTGATGCATGTTATTAGGGGATGGGGATTTGGGGTGCATGGGACTCGCCCCCCCCGCCACACAAGGAGGCACGGCGGGGGTTGAGACCACGGTTGCGCCTCCTCCTTTAGTCCTGTTTCTCCTTGCTCGCATGATAGTTCAGCAGAGATAGCTGTATTTTTTTTAGGTAACTGCCACTTCGATGACGCACTGGCATGGAGTCATGGAGTTGTGCTCTCGCCTGTATGACGAGGAATGCCGACTGCGCATTGTTTTCATGACGGGAATCCCGTCGTGATGTGCGAAGCTTCGAGCCCTCTGATTGGCTCCGCCAATGAGCACTGTCCCGGGCTAATTGTATTGTATGTGTGATCATGGTGCCGAGCGGGCTATTTAAAGAACACTGGCCGCCTTGTTTTTAGGTTAGAAGAAGCGCATCCCAGCGGGAAATAGACTGTAACCTGTATTGTCTGTCTTGTCTTCCCTTTTAAGCCTCCAAATAAAGGATCTCCTTGTACCTTCTGGGTGAGTGCCACATTTTTCAACTTCTACTATTGCTGTGCTTTGCTGACATGATGTTCTTTCGTGCTGAGCACCACCCTAAGATGTAAATAGAATCTCCTGATTTGAATCTCCTTGTGTAATTGATGGACTTCCAATACAGTAGTGCCAGCTCCTTCTCCCCTATATACTTGCAGTGTAACTACCCCGCGTCATCACGCTGGGAGTGGCACTTAATGCATAAAATGGTGGTGAGACCGCTAAACTGCATCCAGTGTTGGGAGGAAGGGGCAATGCCTCAGCTATGTACTTAGTTGGATAAGAGATTGAGAGCCGTGTAGAAGCTGCTGGAGACGACGGTGCTTATCGTTGGGCCTGTGTCAGAGATACTGAAGAGGAAGCGGTAGAATGAGGCGGGAGTCTCCCCGTTGTGTAGTGTCCGATCGTGCGAGCAGGAGTCGGCCCTTGAAAAGCACATGAGCAGTCAGCCATCTTGCCGCCTACTAGTCCTGATTGCCAGACCAACCCCTGCATCAGGGATCCAGTCACCTGAGCCGTGTCTAATTGTTGTGCTTCCCATATTTCATATTAGGAAGAACTGAATATACGTGTAGCCATGTGCACCTAAAAGTTTTGAGTTCACAACTACCTCCTGGCTCCCGTCTTCATATCATCTATTAAGCAACACAACCGACACCGGGTCCTGCAGCATCCTGGGTCCCACTTCTTACAGTACATAGTCTAATAATTAATTTGGGCTCTGTAATGACTGCCATTCTATTAGGCTCTGTTCACACCACATTTGGTATGTACATTCAGTGTATGCACCAAGAGATACTCCCAGTACATGTGCTTAAAGCCCCCACAGATTTTTTACGAGTGTCCCTTTGGCATCTGCTGTTCAGGTATGCTTCCCTATACCATTTTCTTTACTGTATAGGAAAGCGTAGTCTTCTGTGCTATCCTATAGAGTGGGTCACTGCAAAAAAACATGTGTACTTTTTTTTTTGCATAGGGGTCTATGGATGATGTAAGCCCTGGTACGGTATACAGTGGCATAAAGGATGGGGCTATATGTTCGGTGCTACTGGAGGAGATGGTGTATACGCTGAACTTAGCCATTAAACGCACTGCGAACAGAGCCTTATGGGAATCCCTACTTTTATGTTAAGGAGCATTCTAATATTTAAGCAGGGAAGTCTTGGGGAATTTTGCTTTCCTGCTGTTTCAATGCAACTTCTGAGAATTTCAATTTGACTTCCCTTTATTTTCCTTGCTGTGCTATCTTATCTATCCCACTCATTTGGAGTAACTACAATAATAGAAGTATATTAAAGGGGTCTTCCCATCTTAGACATTTATGGCATTTCCACAGGATAGGTGAAAAACCAACCTTTGGGTCCTATAGTTAGCAGGAGAATGGGAGTCCCCTTATTCCCATTCCTCCAGACAAGACGGCCAGCGAGACGGACATTGCTGTGTATGCATTTTCCTAATATACAGATTTAGGTTCACCTTTAGCTTCTAAAATGTGAACCTAAGCTTTACACGCAGCCTACTGACATTTATTTAATTGTGTGATACTTTTAGATACACAAACAAAGCGTCATGTTTGTCAGTAGCTACCAGTGACCACACATCACTTTATCATTTTAGAAGCTCTCAACCCACTATTGTCTCGAGGTTTTCTGCCAGCTTAAAGCCACATTAACATTATCCTCTGGGTGCCAAACACCTGTTTGGAAGAGAGAAGAATGAAACCCTCAGTGTTTGTTCCACAAACACTATGACTGTTACCTACTCTTACCTCTGTTAAGCTTCTCCAAATTGTAATTGTTTCCAATCTTTATAGCTTTTGCAAAATGAAAATTGAGCCAAGTTGCTTAGAGAGTAATACAATGCAGGAATCTCCCTGCGGGCGTTCTGTTCTACCCTGTCTGTTAGCAGGATGTATCCATCCCGTGGCTGTCATGCCAAAAACCTGAGCGCTGCATTCCTCTGTCACTCAATCATCGTGAATTATGCTGCACTTCCAAAGAGAATGATACACACAGTAACACACAACACTTCATCTCAATCAAGAGACCTACGACTGGTAACAAAATTACAAGCGTTTGTTTACACTGTGGAGATGGGATGGTCTCTTCTTACTAAAAATCAATGGCCGGGCTTGTAGCAAGTCTTTATGGAGAAGCCAAACCCTTTCCAGCAAATGAGAAGAACACTTGGAGGTGTAACCCCTTTCTGTCAGCACAGATTAAGGCGCAACTGAATATACATTTTACCCCTTTTTGGTTCATATAATGAATCTTGGTGGGAGAGAAGAAATTGTAGCTATTCAAGCCATTAGAACATACAATTTCCACTTCTAAAATGTCAATAGTGAAGTGAAGTTAACCCCAAAGTCTCATTACTTCTATGTTCCATCCTTAAAAGTCCCAGAGTGTAGAGTGGATATATCTGTCCTTGTGCTCACTCTGATATGGAGGAAAGATTGTGGTCACTGGTAAATTTCTATAATATGACAAGGATAGACGGAAATTAGACTCGGCACTCACCGATTTCAATGTTTCTTCACTTTATTTTCTTTCCATAAAAACACATGGGCTGCAGGAGCAAAACGCAGTACTCCAAACATCGGCACGACAACATCTTGGTGCCTGATGAAGCATCATGTGACGTGAAACGGCCGTCATGCCGATGTTTGGAGTACTGCATTTTGCATTAAATCGGTGAGTGCCGTGTCTATTGACTACAGGGATATAAATGGACGGTCTGTCTTCCCCAAATGACTGACACAGGAGACTTAGTGTGGGTATAAAAGTGGGGGTAGGCCACAGCTTTTGTTATAGCATGGAGGGAAAAAACCTTGTCCGCAGTTAACACCGGAAGATCTTGATCTTGTTGAAAATAACCGTCACCTCGCGTGCCCCGCTACTGCTTCCGCAGTGGGCACGTCTTAGTTGGTACGACAGGTGACTGTTCTCCCATCGTCCCTAGCCTGAACGGACAAGGCCCCTCCACACCGCCAGCTGTGACTAGGGACAAAGAAACAAAGGGACAAGATGAGTAATATACAAATTACAAGTATAACAATCAATGGCACACCAGCTAAAACGTCAAGATAACTACAACAACATAATTGGAGTTGAACAGAAGAAACTAAGGTATTACTTTACAACGATACAAGCCCTTAAAAACAACTTTTGGGGCGGGAGGGTTCCTTCCAAGGGCCGGAGGGGAGTCAAAGAGGAAGTGACTCCCCAATGTAACACCATTTATATGGGTGGGAGGGCCCACCCAAAACCCCTGCTAAAACCCCACCCTACCTAGGAAAACAGACTGCTGGGTAAATCCCTTAAGGGGACATACCCTATAGTCACCAGCTCCCAAGCTTAAACAGCATGGGGGCTGTGATTCCGTCTATCTTTGGTATATTATAAGATCTTCCAATTTTCATGTGTATGACACGGAGCACCATCGTATTGGTGTGTGTGGTGTATGTGCCAATTGAACTCTTGGTGTGTATACTGGTAGATTTATTTCCCTGGTTTGGTAGTAATGGGGTCCTTATTATGTAGAATGTCATCTAACCTAACATTAATTGGGGATAGTGGTTGCACTGGAAATGTAGAATTTTATCTAACCTAACACGAATTTTGGATAGTGGTTGCACTGGAAACTGTATGTTTCCATCCCCTATTCTGTAAAAATTATTTTACATAGTTTTTTGGAAGAACCACTTCGGGGGGGGGGGGGGAAGCTTTAACAGATCAGATACAACATGTACAGAAGAACCTGGGCAACAATGGGACGTATCTGCCATGTGGTGCTTTTGACTGTGCTTGATCATTGTTTGTGGTGTGATGATGCCCTTCAGACTGCCTGCATGGCACATTTACTCTATCGCTGTATAGTGGTAATATTCAGCCACTATTTAATGGTATTTGGTCACAGTATGGCAGTATTATTCTGACGTTGTATGGTGGTATTATTCATTCATAGTGTGGCGGCACTATTTGGTCACAGTATGGCAGTATTATTCTGATGTTGTGTGGTGGTATTATTCATTCATAGTATGGCGGCACTATTTGGTCCCAATATGGTGTTATCATGCGGTCACAATATGGTATCTGATAACTTGATGGCGGTAATATTAAGTCACTGTATAGTGGCTCGGTGGTTAGCGCTGTTGCCTTGCAGCACTTGAGTCCTGGGATCAGATCAAATCAAACCAAGCACAACATCTCCATGGAAATTGTATATTCTCCCCTTGTTTGTGGGTGGGTTCTATGGTTTTCTCACACACTCCAAAAATATACAGATAGGGTATTTAGATTGTGTACCCCATTGGGGACAGTGAGTGATAACCACTGTACAGCACTGCAGAAAATGTTGGTGCTATATAAGTAACACAAATTAATAAATCACTAATAGTCATTGTATGATGGTATGATTAAAGGAGTTTTCTTTTGTTTATATCTAAAAAAAAAATGCCCTCCATCCCAACAGTGCCCAATGCCCTGAGTGCCAATGCATGCATACTTTGTGGCACCACTCAAATCCATACAAGGACCCCTTCTCTCACTCTCTGCAATGTACGGGGCACCATGCTGTGGCTGTGTCACATACTGGCAGTATAACAGGCGCTGTAGGGACAGAGGGCATATTTTTTAAAACATATAATGGGAAATTGATCTTATTTTTCATGAAAAAAAAAAAATGGAAAACATATTAAGTCACTTTATGCCATTATTCAGCCAATGTATGTCAATATTATTCAGAGAATATATTGTTGTATTCTTTATCTCACAGGAGTGCTGCCATTTCACTTTTAATTTTAGACGGCCAAAATGCCAGAATTGGTTGTTGCAGCAGTGATCATACCTTGGTAAGTTATAGTATAATATTCAAGAAAATGACACAAAGGTAATTCCCAAAAAAATATCATTTTTGGGAAAGCAAACTTTAATCAACTGAGGGAAGCATTTATTTTTGATGACAGGAATTGTATTGTAGCAAATAAAGATACATTAACTAAATAGTGACTTTAAGGAAAAAATATTATAATTAAATCATATAATAAGTTCATATCCGCTGGTAATAAAAATGTCCAGAAAAACAAGGTAAGCAATATGGAAAGTCATGGATGTAATAAAACAAAATGAGAGGGCATTTAACATATTGAAGGGTGAGGGTAATGCAAGGATCAGGCTCTGTTTACATCTGCACCGTTGCTGAGATGAGGTGCCGGATTAGTCATATGATGGATCCAGACGAACCCCATTGGCTTATAATGGGGTCTGTTGGGGTTCCATTGTGGTTTCCATTCTTTTCACTGCTATTGTGGCCATTATTGTGAATGAATTTTCCACTAAACCTCCTATGCAAGTGTGACTATAGCCTTACAAAGGTATCAACAGGAAATGCAAAAATGAAATCAAGCTAACAAAATGAACAGGTCAGTAAAATGCTAATGGTATAAAATAAAACTTTAAAAAATCTAGAAGAGGAATAATCTGCTTGTTTTTCTTTTGTTTTTAATGTTGAAGTTATTTATTTTAACTTTTTTTATATATATATATTTGAGGCACACATTACCTTCCTGACCAGGGTGTGCTTTATGGCAGCTGCAGATATTGGACAGGAAAGTGTCATAAACTATTACAGCCTCTAGAAAAACACCCCAATCTTTGAAAAGCAATTTCTCCCGATTACGGCAGTACCCCATATGTGGTAATAAACTGCTGCTTGGACACATGGCAGAGTTCAGAAGGGAAGAAGAAGCACCATTTGGATTTTGGAGCTCATTTTTCAGAAATAGTTTGCCGCGCCATGTCACATTTGCAAAGCTCCTGTGGGACTAAATGAGTGGAAACCCCCAAAAGTGTCGCCATTTGGGAAACTACACCCCTGAAGGAATTTATCTAGGGGTATAGGGAGCATTTTGACCCCACAGGTTTTTTTGCTTAATTTAGTGGAATTAGGCCATAAAATTGAAAAGCTAATTTTTTTTCCAATAAAACGTGTACATTTTACATTTTTACAAGGACTAAAGGCGAGAAAGCACCCCAACATTGAAAAACCAATTTCTTCCGATTACGGCAATACACCCATAAATGGTCGTAAACTGCTGTTTGGACACACGGCAGGGCTCAAAATAGAAGGTGCACCATTTGGAGCTCAAATTTAGCTGGAATGGTTTTCAGGTGCCATGTCACATTTCAAAAGCCCCTGCGGGGCCAAAACAGTGGGAGACCCCCAAAAGTGACCCAGTTTTGGAAACTACACACGTTAAGGAAACTATCTAGTGGTATAGTGAGCATTTAGACCCCACAGGTCTTTTTCAGAGTTTATTGGAATTCGGCCGTAAAAATTTATATCAAATTTTTTCCACTAAAAAGTTACATTGTTTTAATTTTCACAAGGGATAAAGGAGAAAAAGCAACCCAACATTTGTAAAGCAATTTCTCCCGAGTACGGAAATACTCCACATTTGGTCATAACCTTCTATTTGGACACACAGCAAGGCTCTAACGGGAAGGAGAGCAATTTGTTTTTTGGAGTGGAGATTTTACAAAATTCGTTTTCGGACACCATGTTGCGTTGAAAAATTACCCCATTTTGGAAAATACATCCCTGAAGAAATTTATCTAGAGATATTGTGAGCATTTTGACCCCGCAAGTGTTTTGCAAAAATTAGTGCACAGTGGATGTTGCAGATTGAAAAATTGCCATTTTTCCACTGATATGCCATTTCAGTGACCAATATGTTGTGCCCAGCTTGTGCCACTGGAGACACACACCCCATAAATTGTTAAGTGGGTTCTACAGAGTATAGTCAGGGCCGCCATCAGGAATTTCAGGGCCCCCTACAGCTAAATTTTCTGGGCCCCCCTACCGTGGCACCGCCTGTTAACGGTACTCCGTCCAGAACTATATCATGGTACCCAGGGCCGCCATCAGGGGGGGTATTAGGGGTACTGATGTGAGAGGCCCGGCCAAACCTAATTGAAAGGGGGGCCCGGCAAACTGCCGCAACTTGCCTTTGGTAGAAAAAAAACAGGCCCCTGCAATGGGGCCCATTTTTTTCACCAAAAGAATGTCGTGAGCTGCGGGCCCCCCTTTCAATTAGGTTTGGCCGGGCCTCTCACATCAGTAACCCTAATACCCCCCCTGATGGCGGCCCTGGGTAGCATGGGGGCCGTCAAAGATCGCCGCCCGTGCGACCGATCGCGCGCACCCGCAAACTCCCGCGCATGCGCACTCGCGACCGCCTGGAACCGCGCACCGAATTTTGAGGCAGATTTTGACCTGCCCACACTATCTTGCCGCGTTTTTTGCCCACGGCGATTGAGGACAGCAGACAAAAAACGCAGCGAATAATGCATTTTCTGCCTCCCATTGATTTCGATGGGAGGTCAGAGGCAGAACCGCGGCAAGAAAGGACGTGCTGCTTTTCCTTTTTTCTGCGACTGGCTCCCATTGATTTCAGATTAAATCAATGGGAGGCGGTTTTGGAAGTTGTTTGGTGCTGATTCTGACGCAGTGTCCGAGTCAATATCAAGGCCCAAAAACTCTGTGAACTGGGCCTTATTGTTAGGGCTTATTCAGACGAACGTGTAATACATCCGTGCAACGCGCGTGATTTTCACGCGCCTCGCGCGGTCCTATGTTACTCTATGGGGTCGTGCAGACTGTCAGTGATTTTCAGGCAGCGTGTGTCCGTGTGTCCGCTGCGTAAAACTCACGACATGTCCGATATTTGTGCATTGTACGAGCATCACGCACCCATTGAAGTCAATGGGTGCGTGAAAATCACGCCCAGCACTTCCGCAGCCGTATAAACTATGAATGAAAACAGAAATGCACCACGTGCTACAAACATACAAACAGAGTGTCATAATGATGGCGGCTGCGCGGAAATCACGCAGCCGCGCATCATACGCTGCTGACACACGGAGCTGTTATGGACCTTTTGAATGCGCAAAACGCCACGTTTTTGCGCGCGCCAATAGCACACGCTCGTGTAAATCCGGCCTTAGGTTAGGAACACACTAGGCATGAACACTGCGGATTTTATGCAACACATTTTATTGTGGAAAATCCGCAGCGTATTACAGTCGCAGCAGAGTGGATGAGATGTGAACAAATCTCATTCACACGCTGCAAAAATAATGGACCTGCCGTGTGGCTTTTGGCTTTTTAAGCCGCAGCGTGTCAATGTATTCTGTGGAATCGCTGCTCCTCTGTTGCGGAAATGCTGCGGTTCTGCCGCAAAACTCACAAATGAGAAAAAATAAAAAGGCACTTTTTTAAATTTATAAAAAAGTTTAGACTTGCCCCGGCCGTAGTCCTGGTGACGCGATCCTCTATTCTTAGCGCAGCCCGGCCTCCTGTCATGACGTTTCATCCCATGTGACTGCTGCAGCGGTCACATGGTCTACAGCGTCATTCCAGGAGGCGGGGCTACGTTCAGAAGAGAGAGATGCGTCACCAGGACTACGGCCGGGGCAAGTCTAAACTTTTTTTTCCCTGCAGGATTCCCGCAGCGGACATGCCTCCCGAAACCTGAGCCACTATTTGGTGCGGTTTTGCTGGCAGAATTCCCTGCGGCTACCGGGGCGGATAAGCTGTGTAGTTTTACTCAGCATATCCGCCTAGTGTGTCCCTTATGATGTCGCTCCTGGAGCTGCTGCCGGTCTCTAAATAGGCAGTTGGTCCAGTAGAATTTGGAATTATTTTTTTTTGTGAACCAGCTTAAAAAAATACAAAACTTTTGTGTTAGGGCCTGTTCACATCACCGTTCGCTTCCGCTCCGGGGTTCCGTCTGAGGTTTCCGTCGGGTGAACCCCGCAACGGAAAGTGAAAGTGACAGCACAGCTTCCGTTTCCGTCACCATTAGCGCAGTCGACTACGCTATTGATTCCGTCCGAAAACCAGCCAGAATGGTGACGAACGGAAACCATTAGCGATGTTTCCGTCACCATTGAGATCAATGGTGACTGAAACGGAAGCTGTGCTGTCACTTTCACTTTCCGTTGCGGGGTTCACCCGACGGAAACCTCAGACGGAACCCCGGAGCGGAAGCGAACGGTGATGTGAACAGGCCCTAACACAAAAGTTTTGTATTTTTTTAAGCTGGTTCACAAAAAAAAATAATTCCAAATTCTACTGGACCAACTGCCTATTTAGAGACCGGCAGCAGCTCCAGGAGCGACATCATAAGGGACACACTAGGCGGATATGCTAAGTAAGACTCCACAGCTTATCCGCCCCGGTAGCCGCAGGGAATTCTGCCAGCAAAACCGCACCAAATAGTGGCGCAGGTTTGGTGAGGGGTGTCCGCTGCGGGAATCCTGCAGGGAAAAAAAAGTTTAGACTTGCCCTGGCCGTAGTCCTGGTGACGCATCTCTCTCTTCTGAACGTAGCCCCGCCTCCTGGGATGACGCTGTAGACCATGTGACCGCTGCAGCAGTCACATGGGATGAAACGTCATGACAGGAGGCCGGGCTGCGCTAAGAATAGAGGATCGCGTCACCAGGACTACGGCCGGGGCAAGTCTAAACTTTATCAATTTAAAAAAGTACCTTCTTTTTTTTTCTCATGTGTGATTTTTGCGGCAGAACCGCAGCATTTCCGCAACAGAGGAGCAGCGATCCCACAGAATACATTGACACGCTGCAGCTTAAAAAGCCAAAAGCCACACTGCAGGTCCATTATTTTTGCAGCGTGTGGATGAGATTTGTTCTAATCTCATCCCCTCTGCTGCGACTGTAATACGCTGCGGATTTTCCACAATAAAATGTGTTGCATAAAATCTGCAGCGTTCATGCCTAGTGTGTTCCTACCCTAAGGCCGGATTTACACAAGCGTGTGCTTTTTGCGCGCGCAAAAAACGTGGCGTTTTGCGCATGCAAAATTTCCATAACAGCTCCGTGTGGCAGCAGCGTATGATGCGCGGCTGCGTGATTTTCGCGCAGCCGCCATCATTATGACACTCTGTTTGTATGTTTGTAGCACGTGGTGCTTTTCTGTTTTCATTCATAGTTTATACGGCTGCGGAAGTGCTGGGCGGGATTTTCACGCACCCATTGACTTCAATGGGTGCGTGATGCGCGAACAATGCACAAATATCGGACATGTCGTGAGTTTTACGCAGCGGACACACGCTGCGTGAAAATCACTGACAGTCTGCACGACCCCATAGAGTAACATAGGACCGCGCGAGGCGCGTGAAAATCACGCGCGTTGCACGGCTGTATTACACGTTCGTCTGAATAAGCCCCAACAATAAGGCCCAGTTCACAGAGTTTTTGGGCCTTGATATTGACTCGGACACTGCGTCAGAATCAGCACCAAACAACTTCCAAAACCGCCTCCCATTGATTTAATCTGAAATCAATGGGAGCCAGTCGCGGAAAAAAGAAAAAGCAGCAGGTCCTTTCTTGCCGCGGTTCCGCCTCTGACCTCCCATCTAAATCAATGGGAGGTAGAAAATGCATTTTTTGCGGCGTTTTTTGCCTGCTGTCCTCAATGGCAGCGGGCAAAAAACGCAGCAAAAAAACGCGGCAAGATAGTGTGTGCAGATCAAAATCTGCCTCAAAATTCTTTAAGGAATTTTGAGGCAGATTTTTTTTCTGCCTGCAAAATACTTTGTGTGAACAGGGCCATACATAAACAGCACTTTGACACACTTTACTCACCGTGTCAGAATAGCTGCTCCCACTCCAGTCCTCTCTTTCAGGCGAGGTCTTTCAGGCGAGGTCTTCGGTCCAGACGTCCAGTCCTTCACCTCCAGCCAGGCTCCAGGTAAGTTGGGTCCATGTGTGTCCGCGGCCGATCGCGGGTGCGCGCGTGCTGTTGCTTCTGCAAGCGCCCGTGCTGTCGCGGTTGCGCGCTTTTGCCGGGTGCGTGCTCGGACGGTCGCGAGTTTGCGGGTGCGCGTGATCGGTCGGCGGTGTTTGACGGGGGGGCCCGCAGCTCACGACATTCATTTGGTGAAAAAAACGGTCGCAGCAGTGGCCGGGCCCCCCTTTCAATTAGGTTTGGCCGGGCCCCTCACACCACTACCCCTAATACCCCCCTGATGGCGGCCCTGAGTATAGTAACACCCAATATGTGGTCATAAACTGCTGTTTGGGCACACTGCCAGGCTCAGAAGGAACACCATTTGGCTTTTGGAGCGTAAGCTGTGCGGCGTACAGCAGGGTATATGTAAGCTGTGTGGAGAACATCAGGGTATATGTAAGCTGTGTGGAGTACAGCAGGGTATATGTAAGCTGTGTGGAGAACATCAGGGTATATGTAAGCTGTGCAGAGTGCATCAGGGTATATGTAAGCTGAGCTGAGTACATCAGGGTATATGTAAGCTGTACGGAGTACATCAGGGTATATGTAAGCTGTAAAAATAGGAAAGGGGGGAGGAATCCTCCAGCTCACCTGACACAATAGAGTGTGTCGCTGATAGCGCCCGGATCCTCGTGTCGGCACACGGTAGGAGACAAGGAAGAGAAGAGGTTAGGATCCAGCGCTGTGTGGAATATAAAACGGAAACGATTTCCAAGTTTAATAGTCCTTATTAAGAGAAATCCAGTAGAGTCCTGGTGTAATGAAAGCGGGTGGTGGTGTCCTCGGAGCCTACGCGTTTCGGACGGCTTCTGCGTCCTTAGACTTGGCTGAGATATGTTTTAAATTGAGCGCGCTGTCAGATTTATATACTGGATCCGGTGGTGCAGCTGATTTGTGATTGCGTTCCACGGTTGTCAAAACCTTTGGAACGCAAACCGGAAGTAGAGAGTTTGTGGACCAACAACGATACTTTGGTCTTGTTGTCGGGTATGTAGTAAGTACAGTGGGACATGGACATCCGAACTGTCTTATTGTAATTGGTATGTGTTAGTGATAGATATAAGGGTTTCTGTAGAGATGCTAAACTTATGGTTGTGTCCGTAACTGATGGGGAGTTTGCGTTTCAGGCCTCGTGACTATGTGGAACGCACATTGATAGTCGAAAAATCAGAGTCCCGTGTCTGGCATCTCCAGAAGGATCGTGCATAAATTCCCCAATATAGGTAAGTACAATAAGAAAATGAGAAGCTATCCTATATCACTAAGTAGATTCTAAATGTTAAATGTAAATACAGTAATATGTGTTTGTGCTTGGACATGACTCAGGGGGAGGTGTGCCCTGTTGACTTTGAAATAAATTGTAGAATCGAATGGGTGGTATGTATATATGATTAAACGCTGCTTGCAGGGGATATATGGCCAGTAAACCCTGGTATGAGGGTAAATGGCAAGGCGCTCAAAGTATTTGTGGCGAGGATAAGGGGTCAGGGGTGAGGAGAGTGTGGGTAGGATAACAACTGGAACCAATTACAATAAGACAGTTCGGATGTCCATGTCCCACTGTACTTACTACATACCCGACAACAAGACCAAAGTATCGTTGTTGGTCCACAAACTCTCTACTTCCGGTTTGCGTTCCAAAGGTTTTGACAACCGTGGAACGCAATCACAAATCAGCTGCACCACCGGATCCAGTATATAAATCTGACAGCGCGCTCAATTTAAAACATATTTCAGCCAAGTCTAAGGACGCAGAAGCCGTCCGAAACGCGTAGGCTCCGAGGACACCACCACCCGCTTTCATTACACCAGGACTCTACTGGATTTCTCTTAATAAGGACTATTAAACTTGGAAATCGTTTCCGTTTTATATTCCACACAGTGCTGGATCCTAACCTCTTCTCTTCCTTATATATAAGCTGTGCGGAGTACATCAGGGTATATGTAAGCTGTGTGGAGTACATCAGGGTATATGTAAGCTGTGTGGAGTACATCAGGGTATATGTAAGCTGTGAGGAGTACATCAGGGTATATATAAGCTGGGCGGAGTACATCAGGGTATATGTAATGTGGGCGGAGTACATCAGGGTATATGTAAGCTGTGCGGAGTACATCAGGGTATATGTAAGCTGTTTGGAATACATCAGGGTATATGTAATATGGCGGAGTACATCAGGGTATATGTAATATGTGAGGAGTACATCAGGGTATATATAAGCTGTGCGGAGTACATCAGGGTATATGTAAGCTGTGTGGATACATCAGGGTATATGTAAGCTGTGTGGAGTACATCAGGGTATATGTAAGCTGTGCGGAGTACATCAGGGTATATATAAGCTGTGCGGAGTACATCAGGGTATATGTAAGCTGTGTGGAGTACATCAGGGTATATGTAAGCTGTGTGGAGTACATCAGGGTATATGTAAGCTGTGCGGAGTACATCAGGGTATATGTAAGCTGTGCGGAGTACATCAGGGTATATGTAAGCTGTGAGGAGTACATCAGGGTATATGTAAGCTGTGCGGAGTACATCAGGGTATATGTAAGCTGTGCGGAGTACATCAGGGTATATGTAAGCTGTTTGGAATACATCAGGGTATATGTAATATGGGCGGAGTACATCAGGGTATATGTAATATGTGAGGAGTACATCAGGGTATATGTAAGCTGTGCGGAGTACATCAGGGTATATGTAAGCTGGGCGGAGTACATCAGGGTATATGTAAGCTGTGAGGAGTACATCAGGGTATATGTAAGCTGTGCGGAGTACATCAGGGTATATGTAATATGTGAGGAGTACATCAGGGTATATGTAAGCTGTGCGGAGTACATCAGGGTATATGTAAGCTGTTTGGAATACATCAGGGTATATGTAATATGGGCGGAGTACATCAGGGTATATGTAATATGTGAGGAGTACATCAGGGTATATGTAAGCTGTGCGGAGTACATCAGGGTATATGTAAGCTGGGCGGAGTACATCAGGGTATATGTAAGCTGTGAGGAGTACATCAGGGTATATGTAAGCTGTGCGGAGTACATCAGGGTATATGTAATATGTGAGGAGTACATCAGGGTATATGTAAGCTGTGTGGAGAACATCAGGGTATATGTAAGCTGTGTGGAGTACATATGGGTATATGTAAGCTGTGCAGAGTGCATCAGGGTATATGTAAGCTGTGCGGAGTACATCAGGGTATATGTAAGTTGTACGGAGTACATCAGGGTATATATAAGCTGTGCGGAGTACATCAGGGTATATGTAAGCTGTGTGGAGTACATCAGGGTATATGTAAGCTGTGCGGAGTACATCAGGGTATATGTAAGCTGTGAGGAGTACATCAGGGTATATGTAAGCTGTGAGGAGTACATCAGGGTATATGTAAGCTGTGCGGAGTACATCAGGGTATATGTAAGCTGTGCGGAGTACATCAGGGTATATGTAATGTGGGCGGAGTACATCAGGGTATATGTAATATGTGCGGAGTACATCAGCGTATATGTAATATGTGAGGAGTACATCAGGGTATATGTAAGCTGTGCGGAGTACATCAGGGTATATGTAAGCTGTTTTGAATACATCAGGGTGTATGTAATATGGGCGGAGTACATCAGGGTATATGTAAGCTGTGCGGAGTACATCAGGGTATATGTAAGCTGTTTTGAATACATCAGGGTGTATGTAATATGGGCGGAGTACATCAGGGTATATGTAATATGTGAGGAGTACATCAGGGTATATGTAAGCTGTGCGGAGTACATCAGGGTATATGTAAGCTGTTTGGAGTACATCAGGGTATATGTAATCTGTGAGGAGTACATCAGGGTATATGTAAGCTGTGCGGAGTACATCAGGGTATATGTAAGCTGTTTGGAGTACATCAGGGTATATGTAAGCTGTGTGGAGTACATCAGCGTATATGTAATCTGTGAGGAGTACATCAGGGTATATGTAATCTGTGAGGAGTACATCAGGGTATATGTAAGCTGTGAGGAGTACATCAGGGTATATGTAAGCTGTGCGGAGTACATCAGGGTATATGTAATATGTGAGGAGTACATCAGGGTATATGTAAGCTGTGCGGAGTACATCAGGGTATATGTAAGCTGGGTGGAGTACATCAGGGTATATGTAAGCTGGGCGGAGTACATCAGGGTATATGTAATATGTGAGGAGTACATCAGGGTATATGTAAGTTGTGCGGAGTACATCAGGGTATATGTAATCTGTGCGGAGTACATCAGGGTATATGTAATATGGGCGGAGTACATCAGGGTATATGTAATATGTGAGGAGTACATCAGGGTATATGTAATATGTGAGGAGTACATCAGGGTATGTGTAAACTGTGCGGAGTACATCAGGGTATATGTAAGCTGTTTGGAGTACATCAGGGTATATGTAATATGGGCGGAGTACATCAGGGTATATGTAATATGTGAGGAGTACATCAGGGTATATGTAATATGTGAGGAGTACATCAGGGTATATGTAAACTGTGTGGAGTACATCAGGGTATATGTAATCTGTACGGAGTACATCAGGGTATATGTAAGCTGGGCGGAGAACATCAGGGTATATGTAAACTGGGCGGAGAACATCAGGGTATATGTAATCTGTGAGGAGTACATCAGGGTATATGTAATATGTGCGGAGTACATCAGGGTATATGTAAGCTATGTGGAGTACATCAGGGTATATGTAAGCTGTGAGGAGTACATCAGGGTATATGTAAGCTGGGCGGAGTACATCAGGGTATATGTAAGCTGTGCAGAGTACATCAGGGTATATGTAATCTGTGCGGAGTACATCAGGGTATATGTAATCTGTGCGGAGTACATCAGGGTATATGTAATCTGTACGGAGTACATCAGGGTATATGTAAGCTGGGCGGAGAACATCAGGGTATATGTAAACTATGTGGAGTACATCAGGGTATATGTAAGCTGTGAGGAGTACATCAGGGTATATGTAATCTGTGCGGAGTACATCAGGGTATATGTAATCTGTGCGGAGTACATCAGGGTATATGTAAGCTATGTGGAGTACATCAGGGTATATGTAAACTGGGCGGAGTACATCAGGCCATAATAGGATGATGTATTAATGGAGTGAATGAATAATAAAATGAATAATCCATGGATTGGTGTGGTACGCTTTGAACCGTTCCTTTATGCACAGGCCGTGTTTTTTGGGTATTGTACAAAATATCTGCGCTCCAGTGTTGCCTAATCTTTGACTTCTTCACTAGCCCTATAAGCAGCACAAGGCCCTAAAGTTTCCTCATCTCCGCTGCATCTACGGGGTCCACCTGTGGGGTCTAGAAAATGAAGATGTGATGTTTTTAGTGAAAAACTACTGGAATTAAAAATTAGTCTGGGCCGTCATTTTGCATCATTGCGTTTTGAGAGTCAAAACGGGTTATTTTACCATTGACGGAGCTGTGTGAGGACTTGTTTTTTGTGGAACGAGTTGTAATTTTTATTGGTTCCATTTTGGGGTACATGCGATTTTATTTTTTTTATCACTATTCCATTTTTTGAGAGACGAGGAAACCAAAAAGCAGCAATTCCAGCACGGTTTTGTCTCTTATTTTTTACAGTGTTCACCGTGCAGTATAAACAACATGTTAACTTCATTCTGTGGGTCGATACGATTACAGCGACACCAAATTTATATCATTTTGTTGCGCATCGGCACCTGCGATCTTTTGTGGGTGAGGTCTGGGGGTACAGAGGGAGCCCCCTCCCTCTGTCAACCACTTCAATGCGGCAGATGCCGTTGACCGCCGCATTGAAGGGGTTAAACGGCGGCGATCGGCGGTAACTGCCATCGCCGCCGTTGCATTGTTATGTCAGCTATATATTACAGCTAACACCCACTTCATCTTCATGACGGGTCTGGTACGACGGATTGTGGTAAATTACTTGTTATGCTGACGTACCAGACCTGTAATTTTGCGGGAAGGGGTTAAAAGGGAATTCAGGAACCTCATCTGGAGGAACTGGCATGCAATGAACAGTACAGTGATTTAAATGGAAACTGTGTAATTCTTAATTTTCCCTGTGGTGGTGCTGCAGGAAAATTGAACACTTGTTGCCAAATTTAGAAGATTATTGCTGATCGCTGGGAGTCTCATCAGCAGGACATCCTGTGATCAGCTAATCGTTGGGGGGCCCTTCTTACAAAAAAGGCACTGTCCAAAGAGACAACCTCTTTAAGTTATGTTACATTGCATTAGGATAATGCAAATTTTATATCACTCATTCCGGTAAGATGATGTATCTTCACATTGTGGTGTCTTATTAATGCTTTATGTATTTAGTTTTTGCTCACGGAAATCCACTCAGCACTGAAGAGCTTACATTCTAACAGCTTTTATTACAAATAAAAGAATCTTTTCCAATATGTGCCTCCAAGCCCTCTGGCTTTGTACTGGGTAAGTTGAGTGGATAAATTGTTATAATTGTTTTTGAGGTTGGGCAGTACCACCACATACATCTAGGTAAACAATCCGCCAGGTTTCGGGGCTGGCATTATGTCATGGGTACGGAACGGAGGATTAATAGATCTATTCATGACATATTGAAACCCGTTGGTATCATGGAAGCTTATCATCCTTCTATACGCATCAGTAACAATATAGCAGTGCCCAAATCTTTGCTTTATGACTCCCTCGCAGCAGCATGCTTCATTTGATAAGAAAGCCCATGTGTTAAGAATAAGAAAGATGTTACACTCTCTATTATCAGAGACGAAAATACATTAAAAAAATCCAACATTTTATTGGGACACAAAACAATTACTATTCAATAAGTATATTTGCTAGGCAAACTGGCTATTGTAACATATGGAGTCTTTACCAGTCACACGCTTTGTTATAATGTAATTATATCCTTGTATTATGTAACTTTTATATTACTATATATATAAATTATTGCAGAAGGGTGTGATAACCAAAGGTGGACCTGACGCTGATAATCCGCTTTTGGAAGGAGAGGGCTTTATTCTCCTTCACCTGATATGAACCTCCAGAAGTCTCTACCCTCTCCATGGACCTGGCAATTTTGGTAAAAAAAAAAATGGAGAGCAGTAGTGGGCCAAGGATCATGCCACCACTACTTTGTGGCATGATCAAGGGATGGAAGGAAAGATAAACAAATACCAGGCCAGCCTGTGCCATTACACGGGGTGCAATGGTGACCGTAACCAACACCAGGAACGGCTATTAAGATTGCTTCCTGCCTTCTCTTCTCTATGTAAGTCCTTGGTATTATATATAGAAAAGCAGAACATGACTAAATCTTAAATATGTCTGCTTTTGCTAGGACATTTAAAGGCCATCTCCATATTCTGTATAAAGATATTGTGGCAAAGGGGTTTTCCAGGATTAGAAATAAAAATAAGTTTTCAGAAACAGCGCCACTTTTGTCAATGGGCTTTGTCTGGTATTGCAGCTCATCCCCATTCACCTGAATGCTGCAATCTATGAACAAGAGTGGCGCTTTTTCTGGAGATAATTTTTTTCCAATCTGGAACAACCCCTGTAATATCTAGGATTCTGCTTAAAGAGCAAACAGAAAATGTAAAAACTGAATAAATGGGGGCAACTAAAACAGGCAAGACCGCATATTATAATTATACTTACTCAAGCTGTGTGCAGGACATCCAATTGAAAAAGCAGAGATGAGAAAGAAAATTTAAGATTATCTTTAAAGAGTCTCTGTCACCACATTATAAGTGCCCTATATTGTACATGATGTGATCGGCGCTGTAATGTAGATTACAGCAGTGCTTTTTATATAGAAAAACGATCATTTCTGACGCAGTTATGACCTATATTAGCTTTATGCTAATGAGTTTCTCAATGGACAACTGGGCGTGTTTTACTATATGGTCAAGTGGGCGTTGTGGAGATGAGTTTATGACGCTGACCAATCAGTGACCAATCAGTGTCATGCACTTCTCTCCATTCATTTACACAGCATATAGTGATCTTATTACATCACTATGTGCAGCCATATAAACACAGTATAACATTACTGCAGTGTCCTAATAATGAATATACATTACCTCCAGCCAGGACGTGATGTCTATTCAGAATCCTGACACTTCTGTAGCGTCTGTGTGATTTACAGCACAGCACAGCGAGATCTCGCTGTGAATGACAGCTTACAGCGTAATCTCATGAGCCTTGCTGTAAATCACAGAAACGGTACAGAAGTGTCAGGATTGTGAATACACATCACGTCCTGGCTGGAGGTAATGTATATTCATTATCAGGACACTGCAGTAATGTTATAGTGTGTTCATGTGGCTGCACATAGTGATATAGCTATATCACCATGTGCTATATAAATGAATGGGGAGAAGTGTATGACGCTGATTGGTCACTGATTGGTCAACGTCATACACTTCTCTCCACAACGCCCAGTTGTCTATTGAGAAACTCATTAGCATAAAGATAAGATAGGTCATAACTCCGTCAAAAATAATCGTTTTTCGAAATAAAAAACACTGCTGTAATCTACATTACAGCGCCGATCACATCATGTACAATATAGGCCACTTATAATGTGGTGACAGAGCCTCTTTAAGGGCCAGTTCACACAGAGTTTTTTGACACGTTTTTTAATGTGGAAATCGCGTTAGAAAACTCACCAAAAAACAGCCAAAATGCCTCCCATTGATTTAATTGGGAGTTGGAGGCGTTTTTTCCCGCGAGCGTAAAAAACAGCTCACGGGAAAAAGCAGAGACATGCTCTATATTCGGGTGCTTACGTCTCTGATCTCCCATTGACATCAATGGGAGGCAGAGAAAGCGTATTTCGCTGCGTTTTTTGCCCATCGGCGCTCAATGGCCGCTGGCGAAAAACACCCTGCAAAAAAACGGCTTGCAGGCAGGGCAAAATCTGCCTCAAAATTCCAAACTGAATTTTGAGGCAGATTTTCTGCCTGCAAAAGACTCCATGTGAACCCAGCCTTAGATTGGTAGAAGAAACCATAACAACCTTATATATTACGATTACATTATACTTAAAGTTGGCAACAAAGAAAAAATAAAGATCCTTATAGGGAAAGGAAAAAAAATAGGTGTTGGCTAAGTTAAGGTTTAATTTAATAAGTATTGGTAAAGACATAGAAGAAGTCCAGCTATTGCTTGCTTGGATCAGCTATTGACGACAACCAAGGATTTAGCATATGATGTAGATTGGCACTTGGTAGAACGAAGACCTAGGAAAGATCTTCAAATGAAATGATGGGTCCAAAAAATGAAGATCAGAATTCTCCAGGCTACGGTATATGACATAAAGCTTTATGGATGTCAAAATAAAGTATTGCAGGAACAGCACTGGATGGCTATGAATATTGGTGTTGACAAAGACTATGAAGGATACTGATGGTGACAAGGAATCCAAACAAGTGGATCCTTGACCAAGTCAAGATCTACTCGAAGTATTCATGATCAGATTGAGGCTTTATCTTAATGAGGATGATATGATATGGATAATATGAGAAGAGGAAGTTATGCCCTGGAGACTTATATAGATTGTCCTACCATTACATTTTATATTCAATGTATAGATCATAAAAAATTAACAATGTTTGCTATTTTCATTCTCAAGAGTTATGACATTTACCTACATCAGGGGTAGGCCACCTTTTTTGCATGGTGTGCCGATAAGAAAAAAAAAATCAATGATGAAGTACTTAGTGTGCCATGCAAACATGAAAGTCATATAAGACAAACTGTTACCACGTATGTGTCATAAATCAATTAATCAGTTAATTGAACCTACATTTCAGTGTATTCTTTGTCCATGAATTTCTTTGCAAGATGATCCATCTGTGGTGTATAAGGGGCTACTGAACACCAGCTGGGGATAGGAGAGACCGCAGCTGCTGAGCACCAGCTAGGTGGAACTGCATACAGGAGAGAGCAACTGAAAAACAGCTTGGGGGCGCCCATAGGCGAGGCCGTGGCTAATAAACAACAGCTTGGGGAGGGCGCACATAGGAGAGAGAGATGCCAACCTTTGCTAACTTTTTCTTTTACAGAGCGGTTGCTGAACTCTGTCCTTGTGGTGCTGGTCACCCGGAGCAGAGCTGCGCTGCATTGTGTGCTGGCCAAGTGTTCACCATCGTCAAAGACAATGAAGCACTGCTCTCCCTCTTGGTGATCAGCACCGCTAAGCACACAACGACGCTCGACACCTTGAGAGGGAAGTGTGTCAGCTGTGGCACCAGTGCCATAGGTTGCTGACCCCTGACCTACATAGTATGGCGCCACCTGATGTTTAAATTGTATAACAATGTGCGCGTCTACCTAATGAACTGAGTGCTGGTGGACACACATCCTCAGTCACCCTACCCACTGCCAGGTCACAGCATAATAATCATCTGTTCAATGCAGAGCAGTCAATTGAAATAACTTTCTGCCCTGCTTGTCAGGGAAGGATCAGAGCCTCTGCAGTAGCATGGCAGTATATCTGAGTAGACTCCTTCTGCAGGGGTAGTGAAAAGGGACTATATTGTCAGCTGGGGGAGGGAGACTAATTCTACTCAGATTGTAGTAATAGGGATGGCAAAAGCACTTATTTCTGGTGTCTGTACTATGGGAAAATTAAAAGATTTGCTTTTTTGGAATGCAGATGTCATTGCTCCTTCTTCCTGTAATTCTGGTCAGAGTTCCCTCCCCAAGAGGTACAGATTAGCAGCAGCAGCACTAAGAGAGATACATGGAAGCAAGAAAATGCTGAAAAAGGTAATTTTTCAAAACTCTCGACCCACTGCAAATGACTCTAAAACAGCTATTAACATCATTTTAGGACTTTTTGTATGAAAATTATCCATAGAATAACCCGCTTAAAAGCAAACATGAAAGACCATTAACAAAACGGATAGAAATCCGGAACATGTCATTGAAATGCCTGAAGACCTAAATAGAAGACAGTACATTCTTGGGAAATTCTATCAATATGGTTGGTAGGAGTTGACATCAACATGATAACACTTATAGTAAAATACTTTGGTAATGGATTTGGTGGGCCCTCCACATCTCCATCTAGGGATGTGGACTGTGTGTTCTGGGGACTGTTCTGCTGGTATTGGACCGACACATGCTGGATGCAATCTTCAGAGCAGTCTTTCTTTGTGAATATTACAGGTATGATATAGACCTAGACATGTTTACTCAATATCAACAATAATGTAATCTTGTTTTTTGGGTGGAATTTATCTTCAAAACATGCAAAAATTCTTCTTTCATGTGTGTAGTGTCAGACGTCAGCGTTTCTTTTTCATACAGTATTTGACATTGTTGGTCACCTGGCAAGCTGATCTTTTCAGAATTGCTGCTTCAGCTCATAATTAGTGATGACATCACCAGTGTCTGCATCAGCAGAGAGGCCTGTAAATGCTGTCCTGGGGATATATATTACAGCTGGTGAGCCCTGTCTGACACTTACCCAGGGCTGAATTTCAATTCATTTTTTTGCAGACCCAAGCCCCATGGTTTATTTCATAACTATAATTACATCAAATTGATTGTTGCCATGTTACTAATAAACTATATTTGGAATAGTTAAAATATACATAAACAAAATGCAAATATTTAGATAAAAAAAATATATCAGAGGTGTTATCCACGTTGGACAATACCATTTTGTTACAAGGTCACCAGACGATAAGCTAATCACAGGGTATCCCGCTGCTGGGACTGCCAGTGATCAGCTGTAAACTGAGGGAGAATCTGACATCAAGTGTTTCATTTCCCTACAGCGCCACCACAGGAATAATGAAGAATTACACAATACTCATTGAAATTATCAGGTTTTCTGTTTAATGCACGGACAGATCCGGAACTCCATAGTGAGAGAAAATCTTTGTAGCAGCTCTCATCTCTGGTTAATAAATGAGGGTCTTGAATGGGGCATTCCACTCTATTAAAGGCCCTTTTATACGGGCAGAGAGAGCCACTGCAAAGAATGCCTCTCACTCTAGAGGACACAGTACATATGTGTATTACAGATAGAGGACTTATTTTTAACAATGTTTGTAAAGGATCTGCCAGACACAGCTTCTGTGTCAACGCCCATGGTTAATTAGTCTGCACCTGCTCCTAAGTCTGATAGAGTGACTCGATCATCTACCACTCGGGCTGGGAGGCTGAGAAGTGGGAGAGCCTATCATAGCCTGGCCAGACGGAGCTAGCTCCCGCCTTCTGTCTATTTATACCTTCATTTCCTGCTCCTCCTTTGCCTGTGATTCTGCCTGTTTCCTGGCTCTGCTGCTGCTGCTTGTACTATTGTCCTCTGCTTCATATTCAACCTGCTTTACTGACTACTCTCCTGCTCTGCGTTTGGTACCTCGTACTCGGTTTGTTCACTACTCTTGTTGCTCACGGTGTTGCCGTGGGCAACTGCCCCATTTCCCTTAGTTTCTGTGTACCCTTGTCTGTTTGTCTGTCGTGCACTTATTGAGCGTAGGGACCGTCGCCCAGTTGTACGCCGTCGCCTAGGACGGGCCGTGCAAGTAGGCAGGGACTGAGTGGCGGGTAGATTAGGACTCACCTGTCTGTCTCCCTACCCCGACATTACAATGTTGTTGTGCTAACCAATTAACCCCTTTTAATATACACATTTTGATCCACTGAATTCCTTTCAGCCACCCCTAGTAGGAGCTTAGTACATATGGATTTATACATCTCCCATTAAAGGGGTTATGTGGGGACCAAAAATTATTAGCAGTGTAGTCACTGCAGTATTTGATACACTCGCTAATATACATTCCGGTTTCCCCGTCGCGCTGATTCTGAGATTATAATTGATTTTTATAGCGCTGCCGGGGGACTGGAAGTCTAGTTGCACAGTCTTCTTTGATGACGATACGACTCTTCGTCATGTGACTGACCCTGCTGTACTTTGTGTAATTAATGTACTACTTCTACTGCTTGTACATAGAGTACAGCGGGGCCGGTCACATTATGAAGATTCGTATCGTCATCAAAGCAGTCTAGACTTCCGGTCCCCCGCCAGCGCTTTAAAAATCATGAAAATCTCAGAATCATTAGTATATTAGCGAGTGTACTCACATACGGCGGTGACTACACTGCTAATCATTTTTGGTCCCCACATAACCCCTTTAAACAAAAAAAAAGGAGCTCAAGAAATCCGTATGCGATGAGCTCCGTCTAGTGGTGGCTGCAAGTAGAGAGAATTTTATTGTTTACCTCTTCTAGAAGCAGGTGGTTCAGAGCTCCGTATAAAAATAACAGAACTTCAACACTTTATAAAGATCTATATGGTGCAGTTTCTAGGTAGAGGGTATTGCCCAATTGTCCGAATGGTCATTCCACCAGTCCGCCTTTTTGCTATTTTATTTGCTTTGTATACTGAGCATTATTCTGTGTACTTTCCTACTTTCCAAAGTCCTATATCCTGAACATGTTGCTCTCTCCCAGGCAGGCAGCAACCTCTCTTACAAAAATATCCAGAACAAGTAAAGCGCAGGGGATATTCCGACACATCCCCTTTAGTAAAATCTCTAGTCAGGTTACTTTATTTGTGCTTTATCTCTTTGTAAAATGAGATGTTATTTTTTATTTATTTTTTTCAACATTCATTTTTTATTGAGAGAAAAATAAGGTAACACATACAATTGCGAGATGTTATTTTTTATACAGGACTCATTGAAGCCCTGAATTCTGGTTTCTATCTGCAGGTTAAACATGGTGTAACCGTCACGTATTTTTAGAAACTGTGCAAATTCTGTGCATTGTTTTCACATTCCATGGCTGCAAATGTCCATAACGAAATGTCTCAGCTGCTGCAGGCTGCGCAGTCTTCAGGGATTCTTTCTTAGATTTTGCATTTCTATAAGAATAAAATCTCATAGTTCTTGAAGAGACCTAAATGATGGTCTTTCAGTTAGGGTTGGTGGGCTGACTATATACCTAAGTATGCAGGGAAGAAGTGACTGCGGCTCTTACCTTATACCCTGCTCATGATGGACATTATTGCACCACAGAACATTTTCGTGTCCTGCTTTTCTAGGTGCTTTTGGAGCCCCCTAATTATTTAAGCTAAAGAGCGAAAATGAAGTGGTGACCATAGCTGCTCATACAGTGAAGCCATATGCCCTCATATACAGCCATGTGCCTCACCATACAAAGGCCCACATATATTAAAGTTGGCATTTCATACGTCAGTCAAAAATGTTTAAGTGAATTGCACCAAATTTATTAAAAGGCGCACGCCTCTCAATAAATTTGGCACATTTTGCACTGTCCTAAAGTCAGAAAATGAAATCTACGCCCGCTATTAGCAGGCAAAGGTTTGCATCAAAATGTGCTTCATTTTGTGCCATTATTATTAAAAAGGCTGTCTAAGAGTTGTAAGTCATGCTCACTTCTACTAAACCAAGCCCAATTTTCTTGGCGCCTTTTAAAACTGGCAAGTGCTGAGAAAAGTCGCAAACTTTTGCATAAAATTGGCGTGCGTAGTCATTGGCAATTTTTGGGGGTTAAGCCTAAGCCAATCCTGACAAACTAATAAATGTGGGCCAAAGTGCCTGCGACATACCCCCCAAACATGGCAGCCATATGCCCCCCATATACAGTGTAGACACATGCCCTACCATATGAAGTGCAACAACAGTACTCTGTATATAGTGTTTGCCACATGCGCCCATAAATGCCAGCCACATGACCCCCATACAATGTGACTGTTTCATGCTCCCCATAAGCACAGTAGATCAGCACCCATGATGGAAATGTAATACTGTAGCAAAAAAAATAAAAAATCTCCTGGAAATACAAGTCCCTGATTTGTCTTCTTCTGTCAGGGTGTCAAACGTTGTCTGGATGGGTGATAACCAGATTGCCCACCATTACCAAGCATCCCAGACTCTTAGATGTCAGCTCTTCGTAGTCGTAGTCATACATCCCTTGCTCCGATATTCATGTATAACTAGGCACATTTGCTGTTCAGAACTCAAGTAAAGCTGGTGACAATCCCTGTGGCAGCTGTGGCTACAATAATTGTCCCGTCCCGACCCATGTCCCTCTTCATTCTGTTCTATGGGATTTATGGGATTAATCAAGCAAATCTGCTGAGCTGTTTCCGGTACTCCCATAGAAGTAAATTAAAAGATCCATGCACGCCCACCTCTCCATTTATTGTCCCCTGCTCTCGACATATCGACATATCCCATGGATCTACCATAAGTCCCGTAGATGAGAGTACTCCTTTGATAACAGAAGGGAACAATTTAAGGGTAACTAAACTTATAAAAAAAACTTTTGAGATGTCATAGTGACTTGTCAGAAGTTTTGATCTGTGGGGGTCTGACTTATATTTACTTGGGATTTCTTGATTCTTGAGGAATTGCTCTTTAAACTTCCTCTCTGTAGCAGAACCTCTTATTTTGTCTGTCTCTGGAGCACAGCAGCCTTCACATTTCTGGATAGAAGACAGATGTTACTGAACATAGATGATGGGGAAGAGAAGCTGCTCCCGCTCCTCGCTCGACCTGCATACTAAATGTTTTCATTCCAAACTCCGAGGTCAGGTCAGAGTTTGTCTAAATGACTTTTGTTGTTGTAATTATCAGATTAGCTGATCTCTAGGGGCATGTTATGGACCTGTCCTATTAGACCGTCCACTGCCCACACAGATAACTGGTTGAATGAATACAAAATATACAGTATGGTTAAAAAAAACAAAAAAACACATTGCAATAAATAAGTAATTTATCATATTGATAAGACGTCGTCTAAAAAAAAAGATTGTTGGGGGTCCTGATGCTAAGTGCCCCAACAGTCCCAAATATAATCCAAAGTACCCTCCATGGAGCCTTGATAGTAGGGGGTGCATAATTCTAATTTATTTTAATGAAGAGTGCCCATGCATCAGCCATACTATTTAAGAAAATAATTTTTTACTTATTTAGACCTTTATTATATTATATATAGGAGAGCAGTTTTGTTATTTTCTGTTCAGGCATTTTAAATCTGTCTTGATTTATCGCATATTGAGTTTCCAAAGGTGACAAGCGTTAATGCAGCCATTACTGAGGGTTGTCACCCACATTTTCACAAATCTGTAATAAAATATAAATCAAACTAGAGACTACTCCTCAGTCTTTAATAAAGTTAATGTCCATGAGTCCCTTTTAAGGTCCAAAATTAGTTGCTGATTAATTTTATAATATACTTGTATAGGGGAGCTAGGTATTCTGACTTGATATATTATATAAATTATATAATTATATAATTCTGACTGCCTGCAGCCACCACTAGGGGGAGCTAAGTACATATAGATTCATACAGCTCATATTAAACTCAATGGCAGCTGTGTAAATCTTTATGCAGTGTGCTCCCCCTAGTGGCCACTGCAGGTAGTCGCTATGATAATGTCACAGCTAGTAGGGGAAGCAGTTTAGATACAGGTCCCCTCCCACCACCAGTGTTGGCTTCTTTTTATTAACGCTCCACTAGGACACAGCTATGATCAGTGGCTGCAGCTTAAATGCATTGTTTGCAGGGAAACTTTGCTGACCTGAAATTCACTTCTTGTCCCACCAGCTGCTCGGTCCCTCTGCTATGCTTTACACTGCAGCTCTGACAGTTCAGATTCACAGCTGTGTGCAATAACTAGCCCATCACACACTTAACAGGAAGTTAGTACGTGGAGAAATTATTATTTTGAAGTAAGGACGCAATGATCATGAACTACGAGCACCAAGGTGAAATAGATTATCAAGAGATATATAGATTAGATAGACAGATAGATAGATAGATAGATAGATAGATAGATAGATAGATAGATAGATAGATAGATAGATAGATAGATAGATAGATAGATAGATAGATAGATAGATAGATAGATAGATAGATAGATATGGATATGAGATACATGAGAGAGAGATAGACAGACAGATGGTTCAGTTGTGTGCATGACGCCTAAATCTAGAATCACCATATGGTCCAAAAATATCTAGAAAATCTGCTACTCCGAACTAACGCATATCCTGCAGATGGCAGACTAATGAAATGTTCTTGTATATAGAATCACAATTTATTGTATATACAGTGGTGGACTATACGAGGGAACAGTCAGGGCTATGTCATCATCAGGCTTCCTCGACCATTGATGACTGTTGGTGGGAAAATAGTGGCTTATATTGTAAGGATTTTGACCCTTTCCTTGCTGGGGCCATACTGTATCACTAGTATGGAAGCAGTTAACACGCCTCAAAGACATGACCCATACAAGAGTCTGTCAGATGTCAGCAGTGTAAATTAATTCTTCCTATTGTGTCATGCTCCAAACAGGGGAAAGGAGCTGGGAGGTTTGCACTTCTGTCTGCCCCTGGAGTGATTTGTTCCTGTGTGTGCTGATAAGGCTGGTGGTGGAGTTTGACTCAGGAAACCTTACAAGATTCCCCATGATAAACTCTGACTACTACAAGTAAACAGCGGAGTGTGTGTCTGCGGCCGTGCTGGATTCTCAGCATCCTCCCCATGTAATATCCAGCACACATGTAATATTTACCGTATACACCAGGGCCCTCCGCACTTCCACCATGGTTATGTCTACGCCGGTTTCTATGTAACATAATACCCTATAGTGGGATTTTTTTAAAGCTTGTTCCACTGGGAGACCTTTAGTCTTTCCATTGTTGTAACATTGCAATAATAACTGAGCCGGAACAAGGCACAGGCAGAAAGCAGCTGCCATGGGCTCAGCAATGTCAAAAGTGCAAGTCTCAACACATCATTTTTCCTACTTGCATGGAGCACTATGAGAGCCGTGGCTTCTGTATCAGGTCGGCCATCTACACAGGACATTGCCTGCTTTCTGTAGTTTGATAGATATGGTCAGACAGGATAATATTCAGACATCATATATAAGATAAGGCCAATACTAGACAGACAGAGCCATAGATGTAGTGCGTTAAAAGAGTACGTATACTTTTTAACCAAAAACTTTGTAGATAGTCTTTATTCTACCGTTTTGTGTATACAGCTTTAATGCAGGCCTATGGGTTTTTTTTCAAAATGACAGCTACAAATATACCCTGTGTGTAGTCTGGTCCTGCAGTAATGTCTTACTTTCATCCATCTGCCCTCTCTTCTACCATCTGTAGGTTAGCAATAAAAAACGAATTGTTGCAAAGTTGTCCCTTTAATTTTACATAACGAAGAGCTTCATGAAAAAGTATTCTTTTATTACTTCATTTAAATGTATGTAATATAAATGCCTGCCTGATGCGGTCAGCATTTTGTCCAGTATTGTCAATGGTATGTGTGTGGTATTGCCACTCTGATCAGCTGAAATACCAGATACAGCGAATGGACAAGTCTGGCGCTGTTATAGGCAAAAAAAAAAAAAATCTCATACAAACACTTTAAAAATCCATTGAAAAAATAATAAAAAATACCTAAGCAATGAACTGCTACCACTGCTTCCCTTCATACCATCATTGAATGAAATGATACATTATTTATATGGGAATGATAGATAGATAGATAGATAGATAGATAGATAGATAGATAGATAGATAGATAGATAGATAGATAGATAGATAGATAGATAGATAGATAGATAGATAGATAGATAGATAGATAGATAGATAGATAGATAGATAGATAGATAGACAGACAGATAGATTAGATAGATAGATAGATAGATAGATAGATAGATAGATAGATAGATAGATAGATAGATAGATAGATAGATAGATAGATAGATAGATAGATAGATAGATAGATAGAGAGAGAGATGGGATGAAGAGAATTAGAATAAATAGATAAATATTTTAAAAGACACAAATGTCATTTATGGCAGAATGTTATAGATATATAATGAACTAAGGATGAAGAGGTTGAATGTGAATGATGAAAGTGTATTGCCAGGATTTACAGATGTGAAGTTAATAAATATTTCAAACAATTCTGTTCTCTGTTTTTTGTATCTGTCATCTATTCTCCAAAGACTTCATTTTACAACTGAAAGAAAATGAAATCGCTATATTTAAATGTAGAGATTCTATATGTCATGTCTATTCAGTAGTGCAACAAGCACTGACAGGATAGATATATAGAACAGTCAATGTAACACCCGTCCCATAAACAGACTTGAGCTGTGTAAAATATATATATATATATATAGAGCTTCTTTGCTGATCTGAAGCCCTAAAATGCAAAGTGCAACACGAGTACAACTCCTGCATTGTTGTCATATGATTATTCCCCTCTTAGCAATATTTAAATAGTATTAAAAGTGAAGGTCCACCTTTGATGAACGTTCGCTATATATGTTACTCACTTTTTTACATGGAAATAATGAACTTGCTGCTGTTGACTGATCTTGTATTCTTATCATATGTTTCAACATAATATTGTGATTAGGTATTGACTAAAATACATTTTGTTTTGCTTTTGTTTGTTGTTTACACTCTTATTTAACTTTGGCCGTCTAGAATGTCTCTTCCATTGTAAACTCCCACAAATGTTAACATGCAGGTAGTCTACTCCCCAGTCCATGTGACTTCTTTAAATATTAGACAAGATGACAACTGCCAGGAGGCCTGAGGGAAAAACAACTCCTGAAAAAGTGGAGCTTCACCTTATGATGAACGTTGGCATAATATTTTACTCAATGCAATGTCAGACAAATCTTACATTTCTACATGGAAACAGTCAACAAGCTGCTATATTTATTATGTGTTTGTACATAGCACTATGATTGTATTATGTTATATAATCTAGAATGTCTCTTTTCTTCCAACTGTTAACATGCAGGTAGACCAGTCCCGATCCTTGTAACTTGTACGACTACGAGACCAGATGACAACACCTTAGAAAGTGATAAGGAACGCTAAGTATTCCTGGACAGTGATGAAAACTCTGCCCAAACCAGAATTCTGGGTGGTGCGCCTCTTTATGAAAATGTTCAGGTAAATGTAGTTTACAACCAGCACCTTCTGTTGCTTCTGCCTCTGAACTTCTTGGACAGAGTAAAGATTATGGCCACGTTCAGACTTGGCAGAATTTTTCCACTGCAAATGTTGGTGCAGATTCGGGTCAATTACGCAACAAATCTGCACCAACATTTGCATATTTGACAGGTAATTCAGACGTTGCAGATATCACAGCGGACTTGCCACAGATTTCAGTTTTTGCATTGCAAAGGCTGAAATCCGCAGTGAAATTCCGCTGCTTATCCGCAATATAATGTGCATGCTGCGGAGGGAAAATTCCGCACCGCAGCCTGATTTCCGCACAGTTATTTTCCGCAACGTCTGAACTAATTTTTCTAAAAATGTATAGAAACAAATGTAAAAAACGGCCGCTGTAGAATTCCACTACGGACTGTCCACAGCGGAATTCAACAGCAATTCTGCCACGTCTGAACGTGGCCTAACTCTTTCTCCCTGTTCATACAGAAAGTTTCTGAAGAGCAACTATAGATCAGCCATGTGCATGTTTTGACCACAAATATGGACATAGAAGAATGGCCACTAAATGGATCAACACGCTCCCTGTGAAAGACATTCTTGTAAGATAAATTCCAAAATTGAAAATATTCAATATAGTTTTCACACTGGTCACTAGAGCAGTTAAAGTAGCCTGACGTTTCCCACTTTCTGCAGCTCACTTGCCAGCTTTGCTGTATAGATGGGGATAGAGTAAGCAGAGTCATAATATTAGATGGGCCAGTTAATAAAAGATCTATTGTACTGCTGGAGGTGTAGATAAGGCAGGATAATAACACTATACACAGATAAGGTTCTGTATCCATCTCCCCTGTCACTCTATCTAGGGGCAGCAGTAGTTCAGTGGTTAGCACTGTTGCCTTGCAGCACTGGAGTCCTGCGTTCAAATGCAACATATGCATGGAGTTTGCATTCTCTTCTCTGGTTTGCGTGGACTTCCTCCGGGTACTCTGGTTTTCTCCCCCACTCTAAAAATATATTGTTGGCAGTAGCAAAATAAATGGCTACAAGAAAATAAGAACAAACACAATATTTCTCTTGTACAGACTTACATCTAATGAATGAATGAATGAATGAATGAATGAATGAATGAAACTAAAATTAAATACATTAGAAATTCCCTTTAAAGCCAAAGTGGCACAGTGCACAAAAAGGATGCAATTTTTTTAAATGACAGAAGTTTGATAAAACTGGAAGATCCCTTTAAAGCGTACCTCCAGTTTCACTGCCATTATACAGCAGAACGATTATAGGGCAGGAGTGTGCACAATAATGGTTTCTCGAAATAACTTGTATTAGCGATTCTGCTTCTAACTACAGCCCGGACTGTGCCGGTGGCTCATAGCTCTGAATTAGTAGCGAGAGCGTTCAGCTCGTCTCTTGTATCCATAACGGTCGCCAGCGCTGTAGACTGTCACGTGATCCTACAGTGTGAGCGGCCCTTCTGGAGACGGGAGCCTAGAAGACCGCAGGACTCTCTGTCTCCTAATGTAGAGTCGGGGGACACAATCGCTAACACAAATTATTTAGAAAAACTACTATTGTGCCCTATAATTGTTTTTCTATATAATGTCCGTGAAACTGGAGGTACGTGTTCATATTTTAAAAAAATTATATTAAAACGTTTCTGTGTTAGTCACAGTAATCGCCTCCAGCTGTCGCTTTGTAGATACTTCTGTATTATATTAGAAAACTGCTATTAAGGGTTGACGGGTCCTGAAAATGTATATTTATAGAACTTGTTGTAGTCAGCAAGGATTTCCAGTATCAAATATAAGCACAAGGCTGCAACCCAAGGCCATAGAACTTTCCTATTTTTCACTAATGGATTACATTATTCATTATAATGCGCACATTTCAAACACAACCAGATAATTATAGAATGTGATCCTCATATCCAGGTGTCTCTTACCTCCGCTGACAGTAATGTATGTTGTATGTATATCTAGTTAGGTCTAATATATACAGTGGTATATACTGGTAGCCTTTAAAGGGTAACTAAACGTTCAACAAACTTCTGACATGTCATGGTGACATGTCAGAAGTTTTGATTGGTGGGGGTCCGAGCACTGAGACCCCCACCAATCACCAAAACTAAGCTGTAGAAGCTCTCGTGTGAGCGCTCAGCCGCTTCAATTCTGTTTGGCTTTTTCCGTAAAGCCGATGTATCGGAGTATGGGGTCTCGTAGACTTTCTATGAGCCCGTACTCCGCTACATTGATTTCCGGAAAAAGCCGAACAGAAATGAAGTGGCTGAGCGCTCACACGAGAACTTCTGCAGCTTCGTTTTAGAGATTGGTGGGGGTCCCAGTGCTCGGACCCCCACCAATCAAAACTTATGACATGTCACTATGACATTTCAGAAGTTTGTTGAAGTGTTTAGTTACGCTATAAATATTTTTAATGTTGTGCACAATACACCAAAATATTTTTTCTAAGAAAAACGTTTGCGATCATGAAATGACCTTCGACAAATAACCCCCATTGGAGACCAATGATAATTAGCCTTGAATGTTGCTGTCATGGCTGTGTTCATCGACCTTCTGTGTAAGGAAAGAAAAATTAAGGAGAAGGAGTCTGACACATTTGCGTGGGGAAAAAAGTGTTATAGAGATAAGTCATTTATTGCTACAATCTTGAAACCATACTGTAACAGTGGGAGCCCAAAGTCCTTACAATGCACAGGTAAGGAAAACACACAGTATAAACACGTTGTGATCGCTGAGTTTTAGAGTTATATTTTCTTAAAGGGCTTCTATACTTAAATAAGACTAAAATATATATATATACACTACCGTTCAAAAGTTTAGGGTCACTTAGAAATTTCCTTATTTTTGAAAGAAAAGCACAGTTTTTTTCAATGAAGATAACATTAAATTAATCAGAAATACACTCTATACATTGTTAATGTGCTAAATGACTATTCTAGCTGCAAACGTCTGGTTTTTAATGCAATATCTACATAGGTGTAGAGAGGCCCATTTCCAGCAACCATCACTCCAGTGTTCTAATGGTACATTGTGTTTGCTAACTGTGTTAGAAGGCTAATGGATGATTAGAAAACACTTGAAAACCCTTGTGCAATTATGTTAGCACCGCTGTAAACAGTTTTGCTGTTTAGAGGAGCTATAAAACTGACCTTCCTGTGAGCTAGTTGAGAATCTGGAGCATTACATTTGTGGGTTCGATTAAACTCTCCAAATGGCTAGAAAAAGAGAGCTTTCATGTGAAACTCGACAGTCTATTCTTGTTCTTAGAAATGAAGGCTATTCCATGCGAGAAATTGCCAAGAAACTGAAGATTTCCTACAACGGTGTGTACTACTCCCTTCAGTGGACAGCACACACAGGCTCTAACCAGAGTAGAAAGAGAAGTGGGAGGCCCCGCTGCACAACTGAGCAACAAGACAAGTACATTAGAGTCTCTAGTTTGAGAAATAGACGCCTCACAGGTCCTCAACTGGCAGCTTCATTAAATAGTGCCCGCAAAACGCCAGTGTCAACGTCTACAGTGAAGAGGCGACTCCGGGATGCTGGCCTTCAGGGCAGAGTGGCAAAGAAAAAGCCATATCTGAAACTGGCTAATAAAAGGAAAAAATTAATATGGGCAAAAGCACACAGACATTGGACAGAGGAAGATTGGAAAAAAGTGTTATGGACAGACGAATCGAAGTTTGAGGTGTTTGGATCACACAGAAGATCATTTGTGAGACGCAGAACAACTGAAAAGATGCTGGAAGAGTGCCTGACGCCATCTGTCAAGCATGGTGGAGGTAATGTAATGGTCTGGAGTTGCTTTGGTGCTGGTAAAGTGGGAGATTTGTACAAGGTAAAAGGGATTTTGAATAAGGAAGGCTATCACTCCATTTTGCAACGCCATGCCATACCCTGTGGACAGCGCTTGATTGGAGCCAATTTCATCCTACAACAGGACAATGACCCAAAGCACACCTCCAAATTATGCAAGAACTATTTAGGGAAGAAGCAGGCAGCTGGTATTCTATCTGTAATGGAGTGGCCAGCGCAGTCACCAGATCTCAACCCCATAGAGCTGTTGTGGGAGCAGCTTGACCGTATGGTACGCAAGAAGTGCCCATCAAGCCAATCCAACTTGTGGGAGGGGCTTCTGGAAGCATGGGGTGAAATTTCTCCCGATTACCTCAGCAAATTAACAGCTAGAATACCAAAGGTCTGCAATGCTGTAATTGCTGCAAATGGAGAATTCTTTGACGAAAGCAAAGTTTGAAGGAGAAAATTATTATTTCAAATAAAAATCATTATTTCTAACCTTGTCAATGTCTTGACTATATTTTCTAGTCATTTTGCAACTCATTTGATAAATATAAGTGTGAGTTTTCATGGAAAACACAAAATTGTCTGGGTGACCCCAAACTTTTGAACGGTAGTGTATATATATATATATATATATATATATATATATATATATATATATATATATATATAGTGGTTTAATTTACTAACATACATTGCATTAAAATATGAGCCTTAAATTAAAGTGCCTGTGCTCCAATGCAAAATCTGTAAGAGAGCCTTCCACCTACCATTTGCCATTTATAATACTGGTGTTTTATTATGAGACAGAGGGGCCTTTAGGCCCCCCAGGCTCCAAGACCTAGGTGCCACGGATACCTTTGCACCCCCTATATCTAGGTCCCTGGTTCCCAATCGTGGATCTTGGAGACCATGGCTGTAGACGTAGCATGCCTCCCCTACAGCAGATTGCAATAAACTTTATTGACTAAATGATACAACATTAAAAAAAATCATAGTAACTTTCTACACAACATCACACCTAGAATTTAGAAAAAATTATCATAATAAGGGGTCTCCTGTTCAGGATCCTCATCTCTTAGCCAGAGTGGAGTGCGGTTACAATGAGCGTCTCTCGCTCTGGAGGACCTGTCCTGATTTACACAGACAACACATTGATATGAATGGGCAATGTGTAATGCTTTGTTTCCCCTGTGGTGGTGCTGCAGGGAAATGGAACACTTACTGTTAGATTTATCCACAGATCACAGCTGATCGCTGGGAGTCCTAGCAGGAGGAAACTTTGTGATCAGCTTATTGTCAAGGGACAAGTAGGCATTGTCCAAAGCCGAGAACTACTTTAACAAACTCAGTGGGATTTAATGCCACATGCCATTGACTGAAGGAATATTGAAATCTTTGTTGCATAAAAAACTGCAGTGAATTAAAAATAAAAAATGGAAAAATGGAAAAGTATTACATAGTTGCCAAAGTTTCTACAGCCAGCGTGCCCAGTTTTAAACTACAAGTGTGATATATTAATATACACCATTTACAATCCAATACTCCATATTTAGGATGCTTTACATTATTGGACACAAAGGTAAAAAAAAAAGTTAAAAAGAAAACAAAAAGCAAAATAGACCTTAAAAAATAAGCCTAAAATATGCCTGGTAATCTTGCTGAGAGCCCTTTAAAGGTGTTGCCCAGGATTAGAAAAAAGGGTCTGCTTTTTGCCCTGAAATAGCGCTACTCTTGCTCATGGGCTTTATCAGGTATTGCAGCTCAGCCTTATTCACTTGAATGATGCAATAACAAGATACAGCCTGTGGGTTAGAGTGGCGCTATTTCTAGGGGGAGAAAAACAGAATTATTTTTTTCTAATCCCAAACAACACCTTTAAAGGGATTAAAAGAAGCCTTGAGGTTATGGTTACTTGTTTCGCTTTTTATTATCCCCTTAGGAAGTACAACATAAAGAAATGTGTTTTCTATATTTCCCCCCTTGTTGTTTTCTATCGTTTTTATTATGTTTTAACGCATATTATCAGGTCAATAAAAACCATAAGGTCGTAATATGGCACGTATGGGGAGCCCTACTGTACGTCTGTTTGCCCCCAATGTCATAAGAGGTTTTTCTGTACGATTTCTACAAAAAAATATAATTGTACCATACTCGATCAGTGGCAGCATTGCAGAGCCATAAGAGAGAATATCTCTGTAATACAGTGCCTTACATCAACATATGGGGGGCACTATACTCCATAGCACAGAGCCGCAGGGACTCCACGTGCCTCCGTACAGCCGTCTGTCATGTATTTTCAGATCCCTCAACCTCACCCTCCCCCACTTTAAGGAATGTTTGTTACTCACAGATTACTATTACGGGAAATTATGTTTTCCGTATATTTGGACGGATCTACATCAGTAATAAATATGTGGTTTACCACTTCACTGGAATGGAAATTGTATCACTTGTCGTCTGCTTGTGCCTAGGGGTACATTACGAGTAAAGTCAGCGCTGCATCGCTCGCTCTGTCTATTCTCTAGATACATAGAAGAGCTTTGATGTAAAGGGAACTGGAATGCGGCCAAATCGCGGCAAAACCCGAGCCATTAACTCAATAACCACAACTAGTTGTCCATGTTAGATCTGTTACCATGTACTGTAGATTAGACTGCGCCCAGCGTGTCCTTCCCTGACTCACGGCGAAGCACAAACATACAGGAAAATAATTGGTTGCTTACTCCATTACTTCTCCCAAATTGACATTGAGATGTTAACAAACCCCTGTGTGAGGCCGCCAAAAGAAAGATTGTTGTCTACATAATCTGTGATAACTGGATGTTTGTGTGGTGTATAAACCTCCGTCCTAAACAGATGAAGCCATGTTATGATTCGAGGGCAGGATTAAAAAATGTTATTTGTGTGACCACAAATGTCGAAAAACGACAACGCCAACCCTGATGGGAACCCAAAAGATGAAAGGTCTCAGAATGGAAGCAAATACCGGCCCCATTATTGTAAATGCATTTACGTTATTAGAACCCATTCATAACATCACACAGAAGGATTTTTTTATGTGAAAGCCATGTACATAGGGGTGAGAGGGCACTATAGAAATGTGGCACTATCACTACCCCATTTGTTGCTTCTTTGTCCCCCTTTATTTCCAAGATCATTGGCTTATATCCCCGCAGCCTTGTTAGTAGGACCTGTAGAGAGGGGATCCCTGCACAGGTTTTCACCATCAATTAAAATAAGGAATGCAGCCAACCTGGGTTGGACCCCCTCTCCCAGGGGCCCCATAGCAGCTACCTATGTGCGGGAGTTGGGTCCCAAGCCAGTATTCAATATATATGAAAGTAAACGCTTTAACTCAGCAGCAATTTACTTTCTCACCATGCGTTATAACGCTACCTACGCCTTAGTGTGACAATCCGGCGATCAGACTGTCTGATGAAGGTCAAGGCTGGCCAAAAACGTTTTATTTTTATCTATATATATACAGTATATTCCACGATGAATAAAAATGTTGCATGAGAAAGCGTTTGGAAAGTGCAGAGTGGTGAAGAGCGATGTTGATTATTTACATATAGCGTACACTTTTGTGGCTAATTATTGAGTGCAAATGGACTGACTGGTTCACCTATAGTAGGACATCTTATAGGCGGCATCATGTAAAGACATCTGTCATATTGACCTTAGTGTCGGTTCACTTATATATTACATTTTGCTGATTTTCTAGGCAACTATGGAACACAAAAGAATTCGGAGGGCTACTGTTGACTATTTTTGGATTCTTTTTGGTGATCATCCAGAGTAGGGTGTGATTTCTATGCTTTGTATGAATGATCAGATGCCTTATACCTTAAAGTAAATTTTTTTATGCCCATCTATTCCTATGTTATTGACTGCTTGGTCTATAATAGGTCCTGAGATTTCCGGCAGAGCTCTAGTCACATCACATGCCGTGATTTTATCACCTACGATACCCATGGAAATATTTGCACATTCCTCCATCCTGCGACCCGGGATTGTTTTGGTAATTGTACCACCATTCTTTCAAACATCAGTAGATAATGATCTGAAGAGCACGTTACGAGTTGTTCCCCAGCAGGGGAGGAATGTTACATCCAGCTCCTTCAAGTAAAGTGCGATGCTGTTCCTTTAAATAGTTTTTATTTTATTTAAGTGAAAAAAAATTCAAAATGATTGATGATCACATTAATGGATACACTGAATCTTAGACAAAACTCATTTAGTAAAACTGGGCCTTCTGCTGATAGTCGAGACCCCTGCTGAACCTTGAGCAGCTGTCAGGCCGGGAGGAAGAAATCTTAGAAACTGTCACGCAAAGTGCTAATAAAGAAAAAGTCGTGACAACGGTACCTTGACCCAAGCTCTGGCTCCTGGATGCAGCTCCTGGTACCCACACCCATGGCTGATTCCTCCGCTGATGTATTTCCCTGCCGTTTTTAGACCTGCATAATGTAACTTGCAGGAAACAGTCCCTTCCTCTTTATAAACATTAGACTAGGTCACTGGCCAGCAGCATCGCCAGTGAACGACCACTTTTTTTTTTGGCCCATTTGTCAAAAATTTTTGTCACTTGTGCTCTGTCCCTGCTGGAATGGTCAGACTTTTGTCAGGGGAGAAGGAAGTGACTTGCACTGATCTCATTCATTAATTGATGCTGACATATTCCAGTGAATAGTTCCATAAAGAAATGGGGGCCACCACTAAAAATAGGTATATAGGGGGGCAAGACTAGCATCAAGTAAACCGTAATTACATTCAACAAACGACAACACAAAAGAATAGTGTGCACACCCATATTAGTCAATGGTCAAAAAGGAAAATACTTTATTTTAATATAAGCAATATATCTGATAGACAATCTAAAAAGATCATTTATACACAAGAGTCAAAGACAACCTTAGTGAATGGAGTATAATGATAGATAGATAGATAGATAGATAGATAGATAGATAGATAGATAGATAGATAGATAGATAGATAGATAGATAGATAGATAGATAGATAGATAGATAGTGGATTTATAGAGAGCAGGGGCGTAGCTAGGGGTCCAGTGGGGCATGTGCCCCGAGCACAACTAGAATGGAATGTAAGGGGGGGCTCTGTGCGCCTCCTGGAGTGGAATACCCGGCCCGGAGCATTGCCGATGCTCTGGCCGAGTATTCCGCTCCTAGAGGGAGCCCCTGACATTCCTGTCCATATATGGACAGTGACTTTAGGGGCTCCTCATAGAGCAGAATCCCCGGCCAAAGTGTTGCCCACGCTCTGGCCGGCGAGTCCGCTTCAGGAGAGTCTCTGATGTCACTGACCATATATGTCATATATGTCACTGACTCCTCCAGGGAGTCCCAATGGCGCTATGTACAGGGATGGGGTTGTAGCGCAATCTATAGGGGGATGTGTGTGGCACTATCAACAGGGGGGGTGTGGCACTACCTACAACGGGGGGCTGTGTGGCTTTATCTACAAGGGGGTGGCACTATCTAAAGTGGGGGCGTTTGGCACAATCTACAAAGGGGTGTGTGTGGCACTATCTATTAGGGGGGTGGCAATATCCACAGGGTGGGGCTGTGTGGAACAATCTACAAGGGGGGCTGTGTGGCAGTATCTACAAGGGGGGGTGTTTGGCATTATCTAGTGGGGTGTTTGGGAACTATCTACAAGAGGGTTGTGGCACTATCTCCTAGGGGGGTTGTTTGGCACTATCTACAGGGGAGTTGGCACTATCTACAAGGGGGTTGTGGCACTATCTACAAGAGGAAGCTGTTCATTATTTTACCATATAGTCTCATTAGCCTCAGTTCTACAATCTGTTTTAGTCAGGCCCACTGACCTCTTTAATGTATTTTCTTTTAAATTATTCTTATGTTAATTACCTTAACTACATTGCTTGTAAAATGTACAAATGGTTTAATTTATGCTCGAGTTGCATAAAAATGTGGGAAAAAAATACACCTCATTGATTGGTAGAGAAATTAAACATGGCAATGGGGAAGGAAATGTCAGGAAAGAAGTTGGGGGGGGGGGGCGCCAAACTGAATCTTTGCCCCAGGTGCTGGAGAACATAGAGAACATAGAATAGATAGATAGATAGATAGATAGATAGATAGATAGATAGATAGATAGATAGATAGATAGATAGATAGATAGATAGATAGATAGATAGATAGATAGATAGATAGATAGATAGATAGATAGATATGAGATAGATAGATAGATAGATAGATAGATATGAGATAGATAGATAGATAGATAGATAGATAGATAGATAGATAGATAGATAGATAGATAGATAGATAGATAGATAGATCATTTCTCCTGAAGAGACCATTAAAGTCAAAGCGTAAAACAAGTGAAAGTGAAAAAAAAGACCCTTTAAAGCTGAAGAAATGTTCAAAGGCAGAGGTATGAATGGCAACGACTTCCACATTAGACGTTCTCTCTCATCACTGTTCAGTCGGCTACATTCATATTTGATTTCAACACAATGTAAATCCTGTATAAAGACCTGAGGGAATATTGTGTATAATGGTGACGTATCCCACCAGCTGTGTCACTGAAAGAAGTGGGGCAGGGGTATTATTATTTTACCCTCATCTATATATATTGTGGCCATTATTGTGTCATATTTCATTGTCACGGCTTTGCAGATACTTTGCAGCTCATTCTTTACATGTTTGGTCTGACTTAAATGTGCATGTCTGCAAGTTAAAACCTCAAGGCTACATGTTTTGATGAATCTGTTAGATATTACCTATAAATGTTATGTGCAACCTTTGTTGTTGACTCCAATGCATCTAAAATAAAATAAAAAAGCAACTTTGCAAATAGTCGATTAAAAATCTCTTATCGTTTTGTGTCTACAGCTCCTATTTAGATCAATGTGTCTCCATGGTAACAGACTGCAAACAAAACCCTGTGCAGTCTGATCCTGCAGTTATATTGCCATCCAGTCATCTTTTTTTTTTTCTTTTATCTACCTAAATTTATGTCCATAAAAAGTAGGGGACAGATAGAGGGGAGTGTGACTGTTTTCTATCACTGAGCGAGTTACTTACCCACTTACACACATTTACCTACAGTCCCAGCATTCTCATTTACCAACTTTTTATGCGACACAGTTTTAAATGTTTTGGAAAAATCAAGACATATGACATCCAATAATTCAGCCCGGTCCAGTCTAGCGCTTACCTCCTTTTAGAAGCAGAGACAGTGGGTTGCTGTTGTTGCTGTTGTTATCTATAGTGGAAAGTTTTGTCAGTTCCAAGCAGCACCACTCTAGGCCATGGACTGTGTCTGTTATTGCAACTCAGCTCCATTTCAGTAAATACGCTGTAATACCAGACACAGCCTAGCAGCTGAGAGTGGCGCTGTTCACAGAAAAAAAAAACAACAGATCCTTTTTGCTAAACCCATACAACCCCTTTAAAGGGAAACATACAACATGTACAGCTCCACTAATGGAGATAGATCTTCCTGTACAGTGATGTGCACGTAAGTAAATTACAATATTCACTTAAGGATGAGGCCGCTCAGGAAACGTCGACATAAATCTGTATATCTGATATGATGTAAGGCGCTTTTATACAGTTAGACAATTTCCACTGATCTCTGTAGGGACTGCTTGCTCTTGATGGATCCATTGTGATAATATAATCCAGCTGCCAACACTTATAAAGATCGCTTTTTGTTACATGAATATTCTGCTCCTCCTACCACTATAGTTATGCTATACACTGTATACAGTATATCCTGCACTGTACAGAGAATATATCTCTCACATCTGTCCCTGCCCCCAGAGGAGCTCACAATCTAATTTCATTATATAACACATGCACTAGAGTCAATTTCACAGAAGCCATGGCACCACTTGCTTGGCATGGTGGCTCAGTGGTTGGTACTGTTTCCTTGCAGTGTAGAGGTCCTGGATTTTAGTCTGACCAAGGCCAATGTCTTCATCTCCCTGTGTTTGCATAGGACTTATGTGAAAAAATATGCTATGAAGTTTTTCTACTCTTTTCTTTTATATGACAACGGCTCCTGAATTGAAGTAGTGTTTATTGTGGCTACCAAAAGGCACTCATGTTATAGAACATAACTATGCAATTATGTATGATTTAATGTCATCAACCCCAGCGCTATCAGTCACCTATAGGTGGCACTAGAGAACAGTTATCGTCTGCAGTAGAGCTAATTTGCATACTTTCCCAGGGAGCATTGCCCTTACCAAATGGATCTCCGCAAGGAGAATTAGTACCTTTCAAGAGCCTGCATCAAAGGCATCTGACCCAGCCAACCAGAACTCTACTCTGTACTCAAGAGGAGCAGCTACTCCGAAATGTTGGGGTCACTATTCTTCTATTTACCTGAGTCGTGTTTTAAAGCTCTGTAAAATGTTGGATATTGAATTACACGCTAGTCATTTATAGGCTGCACTAGAAAGACAGTTTACTTCCTTCTAGAGAAGAGCTATTTTGCATACTTTTACCCAGGGAGCATTGCTGTTAAGACGCCCTATATCCGCTGAATCTCCACAAGGACCACCATACATTCCCAAAGAGTTAACTTGTTCTATCATGTTTGTTTGATTTTTGCTATAACGTTATAGCCAGTGGCGCAACAGGTAGTCACAGTGGCTCCCATAGCGAAATTTGGAATGACCCCCCCCCCCCCTGCTGTGGAGCAGTGTCCAAGTTCATGAGTGAACCTACATAGGGCCTATAGGTAGAACCTACACAGCTGCATATCTCTACCACTGACTCCCATAAAATTGGTAAACAAATCGTTTTTACGGATCCCTTTGTATAAAAAAGTTTACCCTAATTTGCTTTTCAATACAATGACGCATACTGCCTGAGCATATGCCAAACGGACAGTTTTTGGGTATATAACGGGTCCATAGAAGTCTATGGATATGTTCGTCGTTTATGCCACAGTGTCAATATAGACTAAATAATTGAGTTCAGCAATACAAGCAAATGTATGTATTAATTGAATAATCACCCAAAAAAATGGCCCCTTTATAGTGCATATAATATATTCCTTATGTACACCATAAGTATGTTCTTGTATTACACTATAATCTTTCTTTGGGCATGACGCAACCAATAAATAGGATTTGTAGTTGGATAAAAAATGTCTGGCACTCATTCAACATCCGTTGTAAGCATATAACCTGCAATACCACATCTTGTGAGTAGATGGCGCTGTAGAGTTCTTACCTATGTAAAGATGGTCCTCCTAAGCCTTTCCAACTTTTAATGGGCCACAGGTCCCAACTTGCCCTATCTGCCAAGAGCCGACCAGGCATGTTATGACTTCTGATCAACACAACAGTCCTCTTACTCATCCACAACATTAACTAACATGTTGTTGAGTTGCAGTTTGCAGCATGACATGATAAAATCAGCCGATGAGCGAGCATTTGCCCGTTCATCGGCTGATCGTTGCCCTGAACGCTCATTTGCCCAATAATTGGCCCATGTAAAAGGGCCTTTAGGCTTTAGGTCTGTAACTTCAATCGCCCATATCTCAATTACTATAACCACTCCACACTGCGTTGTCGAGGGCATAAAAGGGGATTTGGACAGGGGTTGTCTCTTCTAGGTTATTTTGGTAAAATCAGCAATAATTTGTACAAATAGATGTTTACATTTCCCCACAAGGGAAATATATGACCTAGGTAATAATGACTACAAAGTTGTGGTACATGTCGCATTGTGGTGCATGTCGTATTGCAGTAAATGTTGCATTGCAGTGCATGTCGCATTGTGGTGTATGTCGCATTGGGGTACCTGTTGCATTGGGGTGCATGTCACACTGCAGTAAATGTTGCCTTGTGGTGCATGTCGCATTGTGGTGTTTGTCGCATTGTGATACATGTCGCATTGTGGTACATGTCGCATTGTGGTACATGTCGCATTGTGGTACATGTCGCATTGCAGCAAATGTCGCATTGTGTTGCATGTCGTATTGTGTTGTGTGTTGCCTTGTGGTACATGTCACATTGTGGTACATATTGTATTGTGGTACATGTCGCTTTGCCATAAATGTCGCATTCTGGTGCATTTCGCAATGTGGTACATGTCGCATTGGGGTACATGACGCATTGGGGTACATGACGCATTGGGGTACATGTTGCATTGTGGTGCATGTAGCATTGTGATACATGTCGCATTGTGGTACATATTGCATTGCAGCAAATGTCGCATTGTGGTACATGTCGTATTGTGTTGCGTGTCGCCTTGTGGTACATGTCACATTGTGGTACATATTGAATTGTGGTACATGTTGCATTGCAGTAAATGTCCCATTGTGGTGCATTTCGCATTGGGGTACATATTGCAATGTGCTACATGTCGCATTGGGGTACATGTCGCATTGGGGTACATGTCGCATTGGGGTAAATGTCGCATTGGGGTACATCCTAAAAAGCACAAATGCGCAGGGGACATAACACCCCAATAGAGTATAAGGATAAATCACTGCCATATATTGTAAAAAATAGACATCTTTATTGATACATAACAATACATGGTATCACAGTAATAAATATAGTAAAGATAAAACAGATCATACGTAGAGAGAAGTAGCGATCAGGTATAGATGACCACATACCATAAGGGAAACAAGAGACAACCAATCTCAAAAACGTCCCAGTTCTAGCATGCCATAAATGAAGGTGTAACAAGATGCCGAAAAGGCAAGAAATGCAGAATAGCTATATGTGTCAAATAGATGCTGCCTCATGCAATGCATGCATAGCAGACAACCGCTGAGAATTAAGGGTATGTTCACACGGCGGGGGTCCGTAACGGCTGAAATTACGGGGATGTTTCAGCCTGAAAACATCCCCGTAAGTTCAGCCGTACCGGCATGTGCAGGCGCTTGAACGCCGCGTCAATTACGGCCGTAATTAGCGCTGCTATTCATTGGAGTCAATGAATAGCGGCTCCAATTACGGCCAAAGAAGTGACAGGTCACTTCTTCTACGCGGGCGTCTATTTACGCGCAGTCATTTGACAGCGGCGCGTAAATATACGCCTCGTGTGAACAGACAAACGTCTGCCCATTGCTTTCAATGGGCAGATGTTTGTCAGCGCTATTGAGGCGCTATTTTCAGACGTAATTCGGGGCAAAAACGCCCGAATTACGTCCGTAAATAGGCCGTGTGAACATACCCTAACAGCGCATATACAAAGAACACTAGTGCATGCCCCATATAATATATAGAAGGGACAACATACCTGTAGACATGATAGAGGCAGGGGACGTAAAGAGATGGCACAAAAATTTGGGGTACATGTCATGAGGATACCATCTTACTGAAGTATGCATGTTTGATTACAGATGGAGATGAGACATCTTATGGAGCAGAGGTTCAGCGGCTGGAGAGGTGATCTGTGGAGAACAATCCGGCCTTGAACGTAGAAAAGACAAGGAAATGATTATTGATATCAGGAAACATTAGTATGGGCAGGAATCAGGTTGTTACAATGAGGGAAATTAAGCTTCTGGGGTTCACTATCTCACATGTTTCAAGATGTTCTGCAATAATTAATGGTGTAATACAGGATTATCATGGCTGCTTTCTTCCAATAACAGTGCCACCTCTGACCACAGGTTGTGTGTGGCATTGCAGTTCAGTCATATTCACTTTAAGGGTATGTTCACACGGGTCGGATATGCTGCAGCAGTCACATGGGACGCAGCGTCATCACAAGAGGCCGACCGCACAGAGAAGGGGACGAGGAGCCATCGCTATGGCATCGCCAGTAGAGGTAAATATGGACTTTTTCTATTTTAAATAGGATCTACATTTATTCCACAGCAAAAATCGCAACATTTAAAACTTGGTGCAGATTTTTACTTCCCATTAAATCAATGGGGAAAATCTGCAACGATTCCACAGCATAAATTGACATGCTACGGATAAAAAAACAATCTGCACCGCAGGTCAATTTATGGACGTTTGCGGATATTTTTCAGCAGCGCGTAGATGAGAATTCTACTTTGCTGCTGCTGTTTGCTACTACACTGGATTTTCTGTCTGTAAATCCATACGGAAAAAATCTGCCGCAAATCTGCTACGTGTGAACATACCTTAATGGTGCTGAGCTGCAATATCGCACACAAATTATGCACAAGTGTGGCGCTGTTTCTAGAAGAAAGCAGCCATGTTTTTCAATCCAGGACAGCCCCTTTAATGCTATAATCAAGAAGGTTGAACAACGCATTTACTTATTAGGGTATGTTCACACGCAGTGACCAAAAACTTCTGAAAATACGGAGCTGTTTTCAGACGATTTCAGAAGTTTTTGTAGCAACTCGCGTATTTTACGGACGTTATTGGAGCTGTTTTTCAATGGAGTCAATGCAAAACGGCTCCAAAAACGTCCCAAGAATGAAATTCACTTCTTTTTCGCGGGTGTCTTTTTACGAGTCGTATTTTGACAGCGACGCGTAAAATTACACCTCGTGGGAACAGAACACCGTAAAACCCATTGCAAGCAATGGCCAGATGTTTGTAGGCGTAATGGAGCCGTTTTTTCAGGCGTAATTCAAGGCGTAAAACACCCGAATTACGTCTGAAAACACTGCGTGTGAACATACCCTTACGAGTATTAGAGAAGTGTAGTTTTAGTGTTGAAAATTTGCAATGGTTTTAGCGGGCAACTATTTTGAGTATTTTAATGATAGGCATCACAGTCTGGTTTGGTAGGGCGATTATGAAGGAAAAACATTTGTTATTTAGGGTGTCTGGAACTGCTGGATCTATTATAGGGTGTGATGTTTTGGAACTATGATGCATCTTTGAGGGTCGGTGCAAGTGGCGGATTATCGTTAGGGCGGTTCGGGCGGCCGCCCGGGGCCCAAGGCTCCAGGGAGGCCCATGGCCGGCCGAACCGCACATGATCGCACGGGCCACCTCATGCCCGGTGGCGTCGCAAGCACCGGAGGGGGCCCCGGTGCTAGCGGCAGCCAGATTCATTTGTATCTGAGTCCTCAGGACTTAGATACAAATGAATACTATAGGCTGCAGCCGGTCATGTTCGGCTTGCAGCCTATTAGGCGCTAGGAAGACTCCCTGCGCAGGCCGGCGTGATGAGGTACTGCATCACGCCTGTCTGCGCATCCGTCTAGTCCGGAGGATTTACACGCGTCCAGCTGGAGCGGCCACCACGGGGTAAGGTAAGTAAACTGTATATTTTTTTTTCAAGGTGGGGACTGTTGCTGTGTATATATTCAAGGAGAGGGGGATTGCTCCGTTACACTATATACAAGGGGGAGGGTAGCGCTGTGTGGGCCTGTATACAAAGGGGGGGTGCTCTGTGTCACTATATACAAGGGAGGGGGTGCTATGTGGCCCTATATGCAAGGGGGAGCGCTGTGTGGCCCTATATACAAAGGGGGAGCGCTGTGTGACTCTATATACAAAGGGTGGAGCGTTGTGTGACACTATACAATGGGGGAGTGTTGTGTGACACTATATACAAGGGGGAGGGCTGTGTAGCACTATGTACAAGGGGGGGCTGTGTAGCGCTATCCACAGTGGTATGTGTGTGGCGCTCTTTATAGGGGGGCTTTTTGGCGGTATTTACAAGAGGGGGAGGGCTGTGTGGCGCTCTCTACAGGGGGCTGTATGGCACTATCTATAAGGGGCTGTGTGTAACGCTCTCTACGGGCCGATGTGTGATATCTAAAGGGGGCTGCGTGTGGCGCTATCTATGGGGGTGTGTAATATCTACAGGGGCTGTGTGTGGCACTATGTACAGGGGGCTGTGTGTGGCACTATGTACAGGGTGCTGTGTGTATGTGGTGTTTTACAGTGTGTGTTATTATTATAATCAGGCGTGCAGTGTTTGGTGCTATTATATTAAGGGGCACAGTGTGTGGCACCATGATAACTTTATTTTCATTTATAGGTGTGGAAATGTTGGAAAAATGAGGAGCCGAAGCCATCTGAGTGGAAAATTCTGCAGAAATGAGTCATGGCCGGGAGAAGTCGTCATGAGCTCTGGACCGGATGGAGAAGAAAAGAGGAAAAAAACTACTAGAATCTGAGACATCGTCACCTGTGAGTCACTAGATTTATATAGAATCTGTTACCTCTCCTGACATGTTTATTATAGGAAATCCTTGTATTTCACAAAAAGTCTTTCTGCAGTCCAGGACCGATAGACAATTCCCCTTGTCAGGAGGATGTGTCCCTGCACAGTGTGATCCTGTCAGCGATGGTTGGAGACTGTCAGTATGTAGGGACACAGCCTTGCGACAAGGAGAATTGTAACACCCATTTGTTAATGCTTGCCCAAAAAGGTAGTGTTAAAAATAGTTACAGAATTTCAGGGCGGCGGTGCGGAAGGGGGGCCCAAGTTTGGGTAACAGCCCAGGGCCCATGGTCTAATTAATCCACCACTGGTCGGTGCGCGTTAGTTCAGCCTTTTTGAATTCTTACCATCAGTGAAACGGTATGGGGTGATGAAGACACGAACACATCGATTCAGAAAGAGTTTTTATCCTACTGTAGTACGGTATTTAAATAAGCATAAATCATGTTATAATGGGCTTTTCTTGAACGCGGTAACCCAATGTCTTTTTTACAATTTTCAATATCTAGTTTGCAGTATTTATCTGTGATTGTCCTATTTGGCAATAAAGTTTTCTGTTTGAGTCTAAAACTTTTTAGAGCATGTCCAATAAATTTTCAACAAATTTCAATTAGTAGGAACCGATTCTTATCATTGAACCAATAACTATAATTACAAGGGTAAATTACTGGTCTTGTTGACCTAATTTACGGGACTATTTATGGGACTAAAAAAAGGGGATCTTTTTTTTCTTTTTTAAAAAAAACAGCGCCACCCTCTTGCATGGGTTGTGTCTAATATTGCAGCTCAACCCCGAATGCAATACCAGGCACAGCCCATGGTGAAGTGTGGCGCTGTTTCTGAAAAAAACAAACAGAGCAGACTATTTAACTGTGAGCCGTCTTCATGCTAGGACCGTGTGGACCTTGAGTAAAGCCGGGAGGTCAGAGGTGACAGAAAGTCAGTACTCAGCAGTTCCTCCATGTACACTATTAGAATATTTAAAGCCGCTCTTGTGTAAATGCTTTTGTTTAATGGTTTATCTAGAACCAACTTCTGTTTCTCGTTCCTTGTCAAGAGGTGCCCCAGCCGGGGATGAATAATGTTCCTTATACAGGGAACACAGACTCTCTGATTTATGTGGGAACTCGGCAGAGAGGAGCAGATGGAGCGAGGCAGGCGGACCCTTCCCATCTCCCCTGGACAAGCAGCACTCAGGATGACCCACCCAACAGACACACATTTTCATAGTAAAATACTTTACTGGAAAGCTGAAACCCTGCACCTCTCACAGACTGCTTTATAGCTGTAAAATAAACACCATTATTTGTCAGAACTGCTGCGTACTCCATTAACAATGTGAAGATTTCCGGATTTATAAATGGAAGAGGAAAAAAACCAAACAAATTTCCTTGTAAAATGTGCACACGACGGTGAGATAATAAATAGTCTTTTTTTCCCTCCGGAATTTTCTATGTTATACATCCACCCTTCCCCCAACCCCAAATATGTGACATTACACTATGATCCTACATAGGATAGAAAGCCTGGCACTGAAGAAAGTATAGTGCTGCCCCATGACTGAAGAGGAACCTCTACAGGACATGGATGGACTTTAAAGCCGGTTTCCCACGTAGCGTGAACGCTGTGGAATTCCCGCAATGGAATTCCGTGCGGAAATTCCGCAGCATTTACAGTAACAGTGAATGAGATTTAGAAAATCCTGTGCCCACGCTGCGGACAAAAAACTGCAGCGTAAACGTTAATAGCTTGACCTGCGGTGCAGAATTAAACTCCGCAGCATGTCAATTTATGCTGCGTTTTTGTTGATTTTTTCGTTCTGGGTTCTTCCCATTGAGTTCAATGGAGATGCAAAACCCGCAACAGAAAGCCAAGCAATGCGACTTTTGTGGCGTAATTGCAGCGTTTACGCCGGAAGAAAAAAAAATCGTACTTACCCAGAACGCCCTCCTTCTACCTGCAGTCCGGCCTCCTGAGAGGACGTTGCATCGCATGTGAACACAGCAGCCAATCACAGGCTGCAGCGTCACATGGCCTGCAACGTCATCCAGGGAGGGCGGAGCGGACGTCAGAGCGGGGAGGATGTAAGTATGAACGGCTTTCTTCCGCAGAAGAATTTCCGTCCGATTTGTTCCACTTCGGAAACGCTGCATGATTTTTACACAGCATATCCGTCCCGTGGGAACCCGGCCTTACCAGCGTTTTTCTAGAGTTTTGCTGCAGATTTTTTGTTGTAGAAAATCTGCAGCATATCCAGTTTGTGAGAATGTTCCCACACACAGGATACACTGCAGATTTTCTGCAACAGAATCTCTAGAAAAACGCTGGTAAATCTGCCACAGAAATCCGCACCAAATAGTGCGTTTTTTCTGCTCGTATTGCTGCAGAAACGCTGCATTTATTCCGCAGAGGTTTTACCTGCAGATTTAGGGTATGTTCACACGGCCTATTTACGGACGTAATTCGGGCGTTTTTGCCCCGAATTACGTCTGAAAATAGCGCCTCAATAGCGCTGACAAACATCTGCCCATTGAAAGCAATGGGCAGACGTTTGTCTGTTCACACGAGGCGTATATTTACGCGCCGCTGTCAAATGACGGCGCGTAAATAGACGCCCGCGTAGAAGAAGTGACCTGTCACTTCTTTGGCCGTAATTGGAGCCGTTATTCATTGACTCCAATGAATAGCAGCGCTAATTACGGCCGTAATTGACGCGGCGTTCAAGCGCCTGCACATGCCGGTACGGCTGAAATTACGGGGATGTTTTCAGGCTGAAACATCCCCGTAATTTCAGCCGTAACGGACGCCCTCGTGTGAACATACCCTTAGTGTTAAACATTGGCTATAGGAAAGTACATCGTTCTAGTAAGAACACGATGCTGCTGTGTAAATGAATGGAGAGGAGTGCATGAAGATGATTGGTCACTGATTGGTCAGCATCATACACTTCTATTCACAACGCCCAGTTAGTAAAACAAGTAAACACGCCCAGTTAAAAACACAATACACGCCCAGTTGGACATACGAAAAAAAAAACACGCCCAGTTGTCCATTTCAAAGCTCATTTGCATATATATAAAATAGCTCATAACTTGGCCAAAAATGAACGTTTTTAAAATAAAAAAAACTTTACTGTTCTCTACATTGTAGCGCCGATCACATGCAATAGGAGATAGGGGTTTGAGAATCTGGTGACAGAGCCTCTTTAAGGAGTATTTATTAAGGTAACGCGTTTCAACGCCGGACTGGCGTCTTCATCAGACCTAATGCCCAGGGCGCCACTTCACTTGTAGAAAGGCGCTGAATGGCCGTGCACGGAACGTGCCTCTAATTGTACCTGTGTCCTATAGACGCAGGTACAATTAGGCTGGATTCACATGAGCACATTACGTCCGTAATGGACGGAACGTATTTCGGCCGCAAGTCCCGGACCGAACACAGTGCAGGGAGCCGGGCTCCTAGCATCATAGTTATGTACGACGCTAGGAGTCCCTGCCTCGCTGCAGGACAACTGTCCCGTACTGTAATCATGTTTTCAGTACGGGACAGTAGTTCCACGGAGAGGCAGGGACTCCTAGCATCGTACATAACTATGATGCTAGGAGCCCGGCTGCCTGCACTGAGTTCGGTCCGGTACTTGTGGCAGAAATACGTTCCGTCCATTACGGACGTAACATGGTCGTGTGAACCCAGCCTAATAGTGCAGGAGGGGGTGGCGGCGGCTGGTTTCAGTGGCGCCGCCGACCCTCAGAGAGGCAGCAGGCCGCCGTCATGGACAGTGCAGCCCTGGCGCCCCCCTCTAATTTGCGCCCCCCTGCCCCCCCTAGCTACGCCCCTGCATAAACCACAGCAAGACTAACAAATGTGAATACTTGTCTGAACAGTTATTTCATTAACCCCTTAATGACCAGGCCATTTTGCGTGTTAATAACCAAGGATTATTTTTTGTTTTTTCACGATCGCATTCCAAGAGTCGTAGCTTTTTTTTTATTCCGTCGACATAGCCGTATTAGGGCTTATTCAGACGAACGCAATATACGGACCTATATTAGTCTATGGGGCCGTGCAGACATGTGCATGATTTTTACGCAGCGTTGGTCCGTTCTTTGGCCGTTTTTCACGCATCATGCACCCATTGAAGTCAGCGGGTGCGTGAAAACCACGCATGCCACATGGAAGCACTTCCGTGCGAACTGCGTGATTCGCGCAACAGCTGTGAAAAGGATGAATGAAAACAGAAAAGCACCACATGCTTTTCTGTTTACAAACATCCAAACGGAGTGTCATAATGATGGCGCCTGCGCGAAAAGCACGCAGCCGCGCATCATATGCTGCTGCCCCATGGAGCTGTTAAGTGGCTTTTGCGCAGGCAAAACGCCGTGTTTTTGCGTGCGCAAAAACGCCATGCTCGTGTGAATCCAGCCTAAGGGCTTGTTTTTTGCGGGACGAGTTGTATTCTGTAATTTTACCATTTTTAGATGCTTATAATATATTGATTAACTTTTATTAACTTTATTTTAAGAGAGAATTGAAAATAAGCAGCTATTCCAGCATTGATTTTCACGTTATAAATTTACGCCGTTTACTATGCAGCGTAAATAATATGTTCACTTTATTCTATGGGTCGGCACGATTACGGGGATACCAAATGTGTAAAGGTTTTATATGTTTTCCTAAGTTTGCACAATAAAAAGCCTTTTAGAAAAAAATTACTTGTTTTTGCATCGCCGCATTCCAAGAGACGTAATTTATTTTTTTTTCCGTCAATGTGGCCGTACGTGGGCTTGATTTTTGCGGGCCAATGTGTAGTTTTCATTAGTACTATTTTGGGGAACATAGGACTTATAGATTAATTTTTAATACATTTTTTATGTGGGGAATGGGAGAAAAGAGAGAATTTTGCCGTTGTTTTTTGCGTTTTTTTTGGACGCCGTTCATCCGGCGGTTTAATTAATGTTCAAATGTTCATTTTATTGTTCAAGTTGTTATGATCGCGGGGATACCATATATGTGTATGTGTTATTTGTTTTGACACTTTTACTAAATAAAACCACTTTTTGGGCAAAAAAAGTAGTTTTATTTTATTTTCACTGTAATTTTTATTTTTATTTTTTCACAAACTTTATTTAACTGATTTACATTTATTTTTTTAGTCCCACCAGGGGACTTCACTATGCGATCTGCCGATCGCATATATAATGCTTTGGTATACTTCGTATACCAAAGCATTATTGCCTGTCAGTGTAAGGGCTGATTCAGACGAACGTGGCGTTTTTGCGCACGCAAAACACGCAGCGTTTTGCCTGCGCAAAAGCCACTTACCTGCTCCGTGAGGCAGCATCATATGATGCGCGGCTGCGTGCTTTTCGCGCAGCCGCCATAATTATGACACGCCATTCGGATGTTTGTAAACAGAAAAGCACGTGGTGCTTTTCTGTTTTCATTCATCCTTTTGACAGCTGTTGCGCGAAACAGGCAGTTCGCACGGAAGTGCTTCCATGCGACCTGCGTGGTTTTCACGCACCCATTGACTTCAATGGGTGCGTGATGCGCGAAATACGCCGAGATATTGAACATGTCGCGCTTTTTATGCAGCGGACAAACGCTACGCAAAAAGCACGGACTGTCTGTACTGCCCCATTGACTTCTATTGGTCCATGCGGCCTGCACGGACGCAATACACGTTCGTGTGAATCCGCCCTAAAACTGACAGGCAACCTATTAGGTCATGCCTCCGGCATCGCCTAACAGGCATTTGCTGAAGCCAGACCTGGAGGTCTTTGTTAGGGCTTGTTTACACGAACGTGATATACGTCCGTGCAACGCGCGTGATTTTCACGTGTGTCGCACGGACCTATATTAGACTATGGGGCCGTTCAGACATTCCGTGAGTTTTGCGCAGCGTGAGTCCGCTGAAAAAAACTCACGGCATGTCCTATATTCGTGCGTTGTTCGCGCATCACGCACCCATTGAAGTCAATGGGTGCATGAAAATCACGCATGCCACACGGAAGCACTTCCGTGGGACGCGCGTGATTCGCGCAACAGCTGTCAAACTGTGAATGTAAACAGAAAAGGACCCCATGCTTTTCTGTTTACAAACATCCAAACGGAGTATCATAATGAGACTTGGGCTGACACACGGAGCTGTTAAGTGCCTTTTGCGCACGCAAAACGCCGCATTTTTTGCGTGCGCAAAACGCACACACTCGTGTAAACCAGGCCTTAGACCCCCGGCTGCCATGGAAATCCGACGGCGACCCGCGATTTCTTTGCGCGGGCGCCGATGGGGTGACAGAGGTAGCTCCCTCCCTCTGTCAAACACATTAGATGTCGCTGTCACTATTGACAGCGGCATTTAATGGGTTAAACTGCTGGAATCGGAGCGCGCTTCGATTCCGGCAGTTGCAGCAGGAGCCAGGCTGTGTATAACAGCCGTGCTCCTGCCGCTGATCACGTGGGTACAGTGACAGTACCCGCGCCATCACAGGACGGATATATCCGTCCTTCGGCGTTAAGAGGTTAACAAGGGTGTGACCATACAATCTCAATATTGCAAGATACAGTCATAGAAAAAAGTAAGGACACCAAATGTAAAAACAAATATCTAATATATGAGGACATAAAATATTAGATCTTTATTCGCACAGTATTTAAAGATAAAGGTAACGGACTTAACAAAAAATGTACATATATACAATGTCCTTCGAAGGGGAAAAGTAAGTATGTTTTACGCCTCGAATTACGCCTGAAAAAATGGCTCCATTACGCCTACAAACATCTGCCCATTGCTTGCAATGGGAATTACGATGTTCTGTTTCCACGAGCCTTTATTTTACGCGTCGCTGTCAAAATACTGCGCGTAAAATGACGTCTCGTCAAAAGAAATGCAGGACACTTCTTTGGACGTTTTTGGAGCCGTTTTTTTTTGGAGGCCGCTAAAACCGCGAGTTGTTAAAAAAAAGTCTGAAAACCAGGAGCTGTTTTCGCCTGAAAACAGCTCCGTATTTTCAAACTTATTTTGCGAAGCAGTGTGAACATATCCTTACTGTCTAGAAGTCGACTGGGAGAATTTTTTATCCCACTCCTCCATGGAGAATTTCTTCAGCTGTGTGAGAGGGTTCTTGCATCCACAGCCCATTTCACATTAAAATTCGTATATGACAGGCTAGACTTGTTGGACGGGCTTCCCTCCTGTTCAGGCTGCAAGACATTAATGAAGTGCAACTTCTTACAGATTTGAAGCAGAAGAGAAATCCTAGCCAAGTGACTTTTTATGTATGAACTCCATCATGTCATATGGCTCCGGTATAACTAGGACAGGGGTGGTCACTATATGGCCTCATGCACATGCCAAAGCCTAAACGGACCCTGCACGGCAGCACACAAAAAGGCTATAGGAACCTAAAGGAGCACAATTTTTATTTTTTACAGATTCCATAGAAGGGCAAAATGGGCCCACATTGGGCTATGGGCCATGTCTTATGCATCTGTACAACATGGTTCCATAATATGGCCATTTGTGTGAGCCCTTTGATCCCGTAGCTAATGTAAACTTCCCTATGACAGCTCTGCACCCACAGGTCACCTAGAGCTTATCTGCTTATTATCAATCATTTATATATATATATATAGCACCTTCATATTCCACAGTGCAGTACAGGGTCGTAGCTACAGAGGGGGCAGAGGTAGCAGTTGCACCTAGACCCTAATGCCCAAGGTGGACCAAGGATCCCTCTGCAACATATGAAGACACCAGTATTGTAAAGAGCACAGGTAGTTGGGGGGCCGGTTACAGATTTTGCTTTGGGCCGCAGTGTTAGCCCAGATACCCCAAAGTATGTAATAATAGAATATAATCTATCACAGTGTTCTCTATGTAGTGCATGTACAACAATCCCAGCGCCTTCAATTACATGGTACTGAAAACTTCCAGACTATACAAACACAGGTATTGCCCTCATAAATCCTCAAGTGTATCTTTAATGATCTCTTCAAGTGCAACTACAATTCACTCTGTTACTCCAAGACGTCCTCTATGTCTTCCAAGTGCACAGTATATTCTGTCTGAACATAGGCTAAAAGCGAGCTAATTATAGTGATATCAGGATATGTTAAAGGGAACCTGTCACCAGCATTTCACCTATTAAACCAGCGGGTGAAAAATCATATTTATGTAACCCATAATTATCTTCTAAGTCGGCTCTGTACCTTTACTATTCAGCTTTTTAGTGTTCCCGCTCCATATGCTAATGAGCATAAAAGAGTCATATCTTCATTCCACAAGCCTTTCCGAGTTAACTCCGCCTCCTTACTTTTGATTGACATAAGAAGAGGAACGAACGAGACTGCCGGATTATTACCATAAAAGGCGCAAAATGTTTATAGACCGTAATTTGCGGTCGGAGGAGGAGTTTAGGAGAGGGGATAACGGCAATGAACTATTGATAGCAGCGGCCAGCGAGACGGGGGGAGTAGAATCCAATAGGTGAAATGCTGTTGACAGGTTCCCTTTAAATAGGGAAGTATATACGGGTACACTATGTAAACGCTGCTGGCGAGTCCCCCCTCTACAGGTACCGCAGCATTAGTAAAAAAGTTGACGGGTAGAACATTATGATGATGTTTAAAATTATTTTGAAAAAACGATCACCCAAAAATTGCTGGAGCACTTGTCTGATTTGGGTACATTTTTGCATTTTGAGACACACAGGAATAGTCTAGATTGATGTGACGCCTGGTCTACGGGCCCCTCTGGAGTAGCAGCCTCTGCACACCCTGTAGATACTCCAAAGTTCATACACCCTTATTAGAGTTTGGTACTAAAGCAATTCTAGGGTGTGGATATTCTTCTATTACCTAAAGTCAAGAGACAAGTCCAACTTTGCGCTGGAGCGCCTCAAGGAGGGCATAGGGGCCTGTTCACATCAGCGTTGCCCTTCCGTTGAGGGGTTCCGTCGGAGGGTTCTGTCAGGTTAACTCCTCAACGGAAAGGCAAACTGAAACCTCCAACGGAAACCCCTCAACGGAAGGGCAACACTTATGTGAACACAGCCATAGAAAAGAAAAAACAGACTTGATCAATACCCATTTATTTTAACAGCCACCGTGTCATACATTGGTCTCCCTGTGGCAGCGCTACAAACATTGACATGACAGTTCCATAACAGATCATTGGAGCTCAGAGCATCAGGCGACCCCATGATCAGTTCGTTTTAGGGCACTCTAAACCAGAGATGGAATTATCGAAACGACACAACCTCATCAAAGAGGACCTGTCACCTCTCCTGAACTGTCTATTTTAGTAAATCCTTCTATTCCCCATCAAAAAAAAATAGTACATATTTTCTTACAACTCTGCGTTGTATTGTTCCTCTGTTATTCCTACTAGAAATTTATGAATAAATTGCCAACTACCATTCCCCTTGTCAAAGGGGTGTGTCCCTACACAGTCTCACTCTGTCACCACTGATTGGACAGTGTCAGTCTGTGTAGGGACACACCCTGAAATGGTAACTCCCAGTTGTCAATTTATTCATAAAGTTTTAGGAGGAATAACAGAGGAACGGCACATCGCAGACTTCTAAGAAAAGATGCTCCAGAATTGTTATTTCACAGGGAATACAAGTATTTACTAAAACAGACCCTTCTTTAAAGGGTAACTAAACGTTCAACATACTTCTGACATGTCATAGCGACATGTCAGAAGTTTTGATTGGTGGGGGTCCGAGCACTGAGACCCCCACCAATAGCTAAAACGAAGCGGCAGAAGCGCTCTTGTGAGCGCTGAGCTGCTTAGTGTCTGTTCGATGTAGCGATGTACAGACTCAATAGAAAGTCTACGAGCCCGAACTCCGATATATCGGCTTTCCGGAAAAAGCTGAACAGACACGAAGCAGCTCAGCGCTCACACGAACACTTCTGCCGCTTCATTTTAGCGATTGGTGGGGGTCTCAGTGCTCGGACCCCCACCAATCAAAACTTCTGACATGTCACTATGACGTCAGAAGTTTGTTGAACGCTTAGTTACCCTTTAAGGTGTCTTGCACACTGCAATGACATGTCAATGGATCGTGCACATAGAGTCCCTATAAGTCCTTATTACGACCACTTTATGGTTCTTCTTCCCTAAAACAATGATTCTGGAGGAGAATAACTCCATAATACAGCATGCGATAGATCGCTCTGGCCTGTCGAATTTATGAGTGCATACCACATGGATCTGTAATAAATCCCGGTGTCACACCAGTTTATTGTACATGGCTGATATGTAATGTTGACTTCAGTTTTGCTCCCACACAATCTTGCAGCCCTGCCCCACACTCCCTATTAATTACAATGTTGCAAACAAGGAAGACATGCGGATGTCAATGTTTGTGGGTGATCAGGATCGTTATCATCTTACAAAGTAACTGGTGGTGTAATCCCCCTGGATTTCTCTGTTTGGTTGCCTGTGATTGAAATCCTCTTTGCCATTAAACAATAGGTAAAGCCACTTGGAGCCAGAGATTTGGGGGGGGGGGGCGCAGGATGCCTCAGAAGTGGGGAGAGATGGGGCAGTGCCCATAGCCAGGCAGGAAGAGCGGGATGCTATGGGAAAAGTCAAGGCTCGGAGCTGCAGACAGGTTGCAGGGTTTGGTTTGTTTGTTTATAGGTATTAGTACGGCTAATTTACAAAGGTTTCTTTTAACTGCAATCTTGAAGGAATAGGTGACAACCCCGGGGACTAATGGAGCCATTAGTGTCTCTGCATGGCCGCCTTTAAAAGCCAGTGTCACTTACAAGGAAGCAAAGTATTCACAACAACAGAGACGTTCACTTTAATGTCTATATTCATGGAAGAGCCAGTAATCCCGGTGTCATGTCTGCTAAACCCCCCCCCCCCCCCCCCCCAATACTTTATGCCCTTCACCTTTACGTTCTATTCAATGTTGCAGCTAATGGCATCATTTGATTTACCATATAGTGTCCTGAAAAAAATTATTTGTGGGGTTGATTTGAAAATAAACCGCGATTTCTCCATGGTTTTTTGGGTTTCATTTTTACGGAGTTCGCTGAGCAAGATTAATAATGTTGTATTGTAATAGTCCAGACTTTTACGGACGCATTGATACCAATCACCTCTTTCCAACGTCTTAGATGCCGCGGTCGCTATTAACCACGATACTAAGTGGTTAAACGGCCGGGATCTGAGTTATCACCAACCCACGCCGTTACTGTAAAGTGTCAGCTTTATGTCACAGTTGACACACGCTAAGTATGAAGCGGCTCCACTTGTGAGCCTGTTCCATACTCCCACTCTCCGGCTATGACATACAGTTACATCAAATGTTGGGAAGGGTTAATATTTTGTTAAACCCATTTCTCAGTTATCCAGTTTCGGTAAAGGTGACAACCATCAATAGCAGACATTACAGAGACCATAGGAGTTGTCAGCCCTACGTCAAATCAAGCCGGCGACCATTCCCACGGTCAGCTGCGGAAACCCCCGCAAACTGGCCGCATCAACCATTTAAACGAATGGGCGACCATGTAATGTACAGAGGTGCCAAGAACTGCTCTTTGTTAGTAGCTCTGAGCTCTGGCTAATAGAGGGGGGTCCACACAAGAGACCCTCCACTATGTAATTGATATGCCCTAATAGGGTGACCATGTAATATATGGATAGGGCAGGGCTGCTCTTAGTTACCGGCTTAATTTTTTGCAGGACAACTCGTAGATTTTATGTTCATTTGTCCTACATATAATTAAGCATTTAATCTATATTATTAAAACATGGCATAATGCATGTAAAACATTTTTTACTGTTTTGTTACCTTTATTTAATAAAAAATATATTTTCTAAAGATAAATGAATTAATTTTTTCCAACTTTTTAAAAAAAATTCAAATTGTTTCTTTTCTGTTATTTTATTTTCCTTTTTTTTACATTTTATTTTGATCACATTAGGTGGTTTTAACATTTACATTTGATATTTTAACTTTAATTTACCCACATATTTTTTTATATAGCAATATAATCATAGCCGCCCTTTTTCCAGTGATCACATGGGCTCATTACTATCAAGCCTGCAATCTGATACAACAAATGGAACCAATAGTTGGAAATGATCTTCTTGGTAACATCCTTATAACAATTATTATTAAACTAGCAACCAAAAATAATTTATTATAAAAAAATTCTAAAATATTCAGACCTTGGTATCATCCAAATGATTAATCCCTATCAGATCCCTGGAATTAATCACTTTAAGGGCGGGTTCACACATGGCGGAATTTCACTTAAATTCCGCTGCGGACACTCCGCAGCGTTAATCCGCAGCGGAGCCGTTTCTCCATTGACTTTCACTTTAATTTAGCAGTGTTCGTTTACACGATGCGTACAATTCCGCTGCGGAGCATAGGCTGCGGAGCGGAATTTGGTGTCCGCAGCATGCTCTGTCTGTTGCGGAGCAGTGGCGGACTGGTTGCGGACTCATGGCGGAATTTCTCCATTGACTTCAATGGAGAGTCAAAATTCCGCAATGAAGTCCGCAGATCTTATGTGTGCTGCGGAGCGTATTGTTTTTACTACCATGACATTTCTTCATTCTGGCTGGACCTATGTATTTCTAGGTCTACAGCCAGACTGAGGAAGTCAATGGGGCTCCCGTAATGACGGGAGCGTTGCTAGGAGACGTCTGTAAATAGTCACTGTCCAGGGTGCTGAAAGAGTTACGCGATCGGCAGTAACTGTTTCTGCACCCGGGACAGTGACTACCGATCTCAATATACATGTATCTGTAAAAAAACATATAAGTTCATACTTACCGAGAACTCCCTGCTTCTGTCTCCAGTCCGGCCTCCCAGGATGACGTTTCAGTGTAAGTGACGGCTGCAGCCAATCACAGGCCAAGCACAGGCTGCAGCGGTCACATGGACTGGAGCGTCATCCAGGGAGGTCGGGCTGGATGCCGAAAGAGGGACGCGTCACCAAGACAACGGCCGGTAAGTATGAATTTCTTTGACTTTCACTAGGGAAAGTGCTGTCCCTTCTCTCTATCCTGCACTGAATAGGGAGAAGGGAAGCACTTTTCCTGCAGTCCGCAGCGGCCAGTCCGCATCAATTTTCTGCACATTTTGTGCAGATCCGCAGCCGTAATCCGCAACCCGGATTAGGTGCGGCATTGATGCGGACAGTTGCGGAGGAATTCCGCCATGTGTGGTCATGCCCTTAGGTCTGGAGAAAAGAGAAAATGCTTTATTTTCCTCTGGATAGGTCGGAGGCAAAAATATCTATGAAGATCTTTGAAGTTGAATTTTTTTAGACGGGTCCTTGCTGGGGGGTAAGCACATACAGCTTTTGTGTGTAACTAGACTCGCCGAACAAGTTTAATTCTGGATACACTGTCCTTGTCTGGACAATCACATTTGTATGTAAGAGAATTTAAAGACCCCCTCCCTTTTTAGTGAATTAACACCATGACTTACAGGATGGCAAAAAATAGATAGGAGGATATACTGTAGATATGCCATGTGTTTGAATGTTGGGGGTCTGACCAAAGATGGAAACCCCACTAATTCTGAGAATATAGATTCCTAGTCTCCATTAGTTAATCCCTGAAAGAGGCTTTCCAGTTTAGAAAACCCATTTTCATATTGACTTTTAGGGAATTCTGAATTAATGAAGGGGTCCTCTGTTCAGGATCCTCATCTCTTGGCCAGAGTTTAGAGCAGTTGAAAAGAGCGTCTCTCTCACTGGAGGACCAGTCCTGTCCTGCATTACACAGACAACACATTGATATGAATCGACACTGTGCAATGCTTACTTTCCCCTGTGGTGGCGCTGTAGGGAAATTGAACACTTACTGCCAGGTTTATCCACAGATTACAGCTGATCGCTGGTGGTTCATCCCAGCAGGGGGACCCTTTGTGATCAGTTTATTTTCAAGGGACCCTTCTAACAAGTAGGGATTATCCAAAGCAGAGATCCCTAGCCTATTTTGGCTCGCTGTATCCAGAGAGCCATAACTTTTTTTTTTTTCAGTCTATGTAGTTGTATGAGGGCTTGTTTTTTTTTGCGGGATTAGTTGTATTTTTCAATGTCACCATTGGGGTACATATATTTAATTGATTTTTTTTTTTTTTTTAAGGGGGAATGGAAAAAAAAACACATTCTGCCCTTATTTTTTGCTATTTGAATTGACGCTGTTCACCGGGCAGAATAAATAACATGTTACTTTTATTTCTATGGGTCAGTATGATTACAGTGATACCAAATATGTATAGTTTAATTTTTCATATTTTACTACCTTTAAAAAACATGTTACCTTTATTATACGGGTTGTTACGATTGTGGTGACAAAATATAAGTGAGTTTTATGTTTTTTAATAAACTGTATTAAACTTTATTTAATTATTCCACGGCCCAATAGGCATATAGATTTGGAAGGAATGAGGGAGTTTATTAGGGCCCCAGGCTGCCATGGCAACCCATCAGAGCCCACTCGCTCTGTCAAATACATTAGATGCTGCGGTTACTATTGACTGTAGCATATTAGGGTATGTTCACACGTAGTCAACAAAAACGTCTGAAAATCCAGAGCTGTATTCAAGGGAAAACAGACCCTGCTTTTCAGACGTTTTTTTACCAACTCGCATTTTTCGCGGCGTTTTCACGCCGTTTTCGCGGCGTTTTTTACGTCCGTTTTTGGAGCTGTTTTCATTGGAGTCTATGAGAAAACAGCTCCAAAAACGTCCAAAGACGTGTCCTGCACTTCTTTTTACGAGGCGTAATTTTACGCGTCGTAATTGCCGTACGACGCGTAAAATTACGCGTCGTGTGGACAATACAGCGTTCTACCCATAGAAAGTAATGGGCAGATGTTTGACGACGTATTTGAGACGTATTTCCAGACGTAAAACGAGGCAAAATACGCCTCGTATACATCTGAAATTTGGCCGTGTGAACATACCCTAAGGGGTTAAACGGCCGGGATCAGAGGTTTCTCTTTTCCCGGCCGTTAGAGCAGTTGTGCGGCTGTCAATTACTGCCGGGCTCCCTCAGCCATTGCACATTTATGGCGCCAGTGGCATACAAAGAATAGAGGGTGCCTTACAATAATGATCAAACTGGGACCCCTTTAATCATGCTGTGTTTTGCCACACACAACAAAAGGGCCTGGTGTTTGTTCAATATACCCAATAGCAATGAGGTTGGGACCCATCAACGATGGACCTCCTCTTTCCATGAGCCCCATATCAGCTGCCTGAGCTGCCTATATGGTACCTACACCCCTTGTATGGCGCTCTTATAGCACAGGGACAGCTGTGTCCGTGCGATCACCTGCTGGACTGTGATTGAAAGCTGCTATGGAAGAAGACTAAGATTCCGGCCATTTAACCTCAATAGATGCCACAATCAATAATTATCCAAACATCTCAGATATTAAACAGAGGGGGGCTCCCTTTGTTTCACGCTCCGTCAGTCCCAGCATTATGATTGCCTGGAGCTGCTCGTTATAGAGTGACAGCCCAGGGTCTAAGTGAAGGGGGTTTTACACTTGCCGATTATCAGGGCAGACAAGCGCTCATAGAAAGCTCATTGCCGATAATTGTCCTGTGTAAACAGGGCAGCGATCAGCTCGATCATCTGCTGATCGTATTGTTTTTTAAAAAAACTGAAATATTATTGTTGTCGGCAGCACATCTCCCTGTGGAAACTTAAATACTTGTATTCCTCAAGAAATAACAATTCTGGAACTCTGTCCTTTGCGTTCCTCAGTTATTGCTCCTAGAAATGTATGAATAAATTGACAACTGGGTGTTACCATTCCCCTTGTCAGAAGGGCGTATCACTACACAGTCTCACTGTACCAGCACTGATTGGACATTGTCAGTCTGTGTAGGGACACCCCCTCCCAACTGGTCACACCCAGTTGTCAATTTATTCATAAATTTGTAGGAGGAATAACAGAGGAATGGCGCAACTAAGAGTAGTAAGATGCTCCATGATTGTTATATCATGGAAAACACAAATATTTACTGAAACACACATATCAGGAGAGGTAACAGGTCTTCTTTAAGTAACAGTTAACCTTAAGAAAAATTGCAGACAAAAAAATATAATAAACGTGATTATGAAGAAAAAAACAACAACACGTTTTTTTTAAAGAGGTTTTCCTATCAGGTCAAAACCTATCCATATGACTTATTAGGTCATATGGATATCATAGAGGGGTGTCTCTCGTATTACATGGACAGCCATTCACATGAATCTACCCCCCAAAAAACTGTCATATTAAAGGAGTTGTCTGTGATTTAAAGAAATACATATTTGGTATCCCCGTAATTGTAGCATGTAGAATAGAGATCGCAAGTTATTTATAGTGCATTGTAAACATCCTTCCCCCAAAAAATGAAGAACTATGTTATATGTACCCCATATGTATAGATACCAGCTGACAATTATATACGTAGGAAGAAGCCACAGTTGTGGTCCCATAAATGAGAAGACGTCAGACTCCCAAGGAATGGGGAAGAGGCCTATGGCGGTCACATCTGGGTTGTTCTGGGTCTCTCCTAGTAACAGAGCCCATTCATTACACTAATCCTCCTGTCTAAACACTCCAATTGTGCCGAGAAGACACGAGCAGGCTGTAAACAGAGAGAAACGGGTAATGATATAAATGAAATAACCATTAATAAGAATGATTATTATACAGGGTGGATTCATGTACACAGGCGGCCGCAGGGTCCGGGCTGCTGATCTGAAGATGGGAATATTGTTCATGAGCTATTTGCTTATTTACTGCAGGGCTGACATTAAAGAAGTACAGGACACATTAGGTCTTATTACCCCCGCTCCATGCATTAACAAGGGTGGTCAGATGCAGATGTTACAAAATATTGGTATTTCCAGATCCTTGCGTCATCGGGGTGTGTGTTTTCTGTGGATTGTAAACAAGGTTTCAGAAAGAAAAATTCACGCAGAATACACAAAACTCCTGTCCATGTTTGCAGCACTTGATTGATAACCAGTCGTCTAGTAGCCATTTACAGATGATAATACAGCCAGGCTGATGCGGACTGAATCGTTGTTCATATAAAAGCAGATAAATGGGGGATATCAAGATTGGGATCGAGTCCAGAAAAGGAGGTATTGGTTCTGACAGATCTCAGGTATCGATTAAAAAGGACCTGTGGCCTCCCCGGACATTTAGTAAATACTTATATTCCACTTGAAGTAACAATTCTGGAGCATCTTTTCTTAGAACTCTACGTTGTGCCGTTCCTCTGTTATTCCGCCTAGGAATGTATTCATAAATTGACAACTGGGTGTTACCAGTTGGGGGGGGGGGTGTCTCTACACAGACTGACAATGTCCGATCAGTGCTGACAGTATTAGGGCTTATTCAGATGAACGTATAATACGTCCGTGCTACGCGCGTGATTTTCAAGCGCGTCGCAAGGACCTATGTTAGTCAAACAGACAAACTATGTTAGCCGTTCAGACAGTCCGTGAGTTTCACGCAGCGTATGTCCGCAGATATCAATTTATTAATCGATTTTTAGGAGGAATAACAGAGGAATGACAGAGTCCCAGAAAGATTTTACAGAATTGTTATTTCTTAGGGAATACAAGTATTTACTAAAACAGACATGTCAGGAGAGGAAGACAGGTCCTCTTTAAATGAATACATTCTGGCTGCCTGCAGCTGCCTCTAGGGGGAGCTCACTGCATAGGAATTTATACAGCTCCCATTGAACTTAATAATACATTTGGATGCAGTGAACTCCTGAGCTTCCCCTGGTGGTGGCTAAGGGCAGCCACAATATTATCATTTAACTTTTAACTATTTTATAATTTAACTCATAGAAATGAGGGATCTGGAGATCTGGATCAGAAAAATGTTGATCCAAGTCTTAAAAGAATATGAAATTAATGAGCAGAGGATTTTGGAGGAACTCAGTTGGAGGTATTCTTCTAAACAAAAGAGGGTGGGGGCAAGGGTAAGGCCACACGGTGCGGCCACGTTGCGTTTATGTTGCGTTTTTAAACTGCAGCAAGTCATTTTTCAATAGAAGTCAATGGTGAAATGTTTTTTATGGACAGACGGCTGACTTCAATGGGTGCGTGATGCGTTGAAAACGCTGAATCAACGGACATGTGGTGAGTTTTTTGCAACGGACCAATGCAGCGCAAAACTCACGCACATGTCTGCACGGCCCCATAGACTAATATAAGTCCGTGCACGCGCGTATTTCCCGTTCGTCTGAATAAAGCCTTACAAATACTGAGCGTAAGGCCACCCGATGTGAAGTTGACGCAATTTTGTTGCCTCTGAAAACCACATGCAAGCAACTGAATGCTTTTTTTGGCTCTGTAAGGCCATGTTCAGACGTGGCGGAATTTTTCCGCTGCAAATGTTGGTGCAGATTCGGGGCAATTACGCAACGAATCTGCACCAACATTTGCATATTTGACAGGTAATTCAGACGTTGCAGATATGACAGTGGACTTGTCACAGATTTCAGTTTTTGCATTGCAAAATGAGCATGCTGAGGAGGGAAAATTCTGCACCGCAGCCTGATTTCCGCACAGTTAGGGCATGACCACACGTGGCGGATTTCCTCCGCAACTGTCCGCATCAATGCCGCACAGAATCTGCGTTGCAGATTCTGCTGCGGATCTGCACAAAATGTGCAGTAAATTGATGCGGACTAGCTGCTGCGGACTGCGGTAAAAGTACTTCCCTTCTCCCTATCAGTGCAGGATAGAGAGAAGGGACAGCACTTTCCCTTGAGAAAGTCAAAGAAATTCATACTTACCGCCCGTTGTCTTGGTGACGCGTCCCTCCTTCGGCATCCAGCCCGACCTCCCTGGATGACGCGGCAGTCCATGTGACCACTGCAGCCTGTTATTAGCCTGTGATTGGCTGCAGCCGTCACTTAGACTGAAACGTCATCCTGGGAGGCCGGACTGGAGACAGAAGCAGGGAGTTCTCGGTAAGTATGAACTTCATTTTTTTTTACAGATAGATGTATATTGGGATCGGTAGTCACTGTCCCGGGTGCAGAAACAGTTACTGCCGATCGCTTAACTCTTTCAGCACCCTGGACAGTGACTATTTACTGACGTCTCCTAGCAACGCTCCCGTCATTACGGGAGCCCCATTGACTTCCTCAGTCTGGCTGTAGACCTAGAAATACATAGGTCCAGCCAGAATGAAGAAATGTCAAGTTAAAAAAGCAAGACGGATCCGCAGCACACATGACATGTGCATGACAGCTGCGGACTTCATTGCGGAAATTAGAATCTCCATTGAAGTCAATGGAGAAATTCCGCCATGAGTCCGCCACTGCTCCGCAACAGACAGAGCATGCTGCGGACACCAAATTCCGCTCCGCAGCCTATGCTCCGCAGCGGAATTTTACGCCTCGTCTAAACGAACACTGCTAAATTAAAGTGTAAGTCAATGGACAAACGGCTCCGCTGCGGATTAACGCTGCGGAGTGTCCGCAGCGGAATTTAAGTGAAATTCCGCCACGTGTGAACCCAGCCTTATTTTCCGCAACGTCTGAACTAAGTTTCCTAAAAAAATGTAGAAAGAAATGTAAAAAACGGCTGCTGCAGATTTCCACTGCAGACTGTCCACAGCCGAATTGAACAGCAATTCCACCACATCTGAATGTGCCCTAATGCGTTTTTACACACATAGTTTATGGACATAGTTTTCACCCGTGTTGAAGTTTGTTAGGCTCTTCCGGTATATAGTTCATTACAAAGCAGAACTGTTAGCAAAAACGCAAGCAGTTCAGCAACAACTTTGGCAGCGCGGTCATTAACTGCATGTGGACAGACATTATGAAGATGCGTTCAACCACACAAAAAACACATTATAATATAATAGCAGCCGTCTGTCCATAAAAAATATTTCAGCATGGACTTCTATTGAAAAATGACTTGCTGCGGTTTAAAAACGCAACATAAACGCAACGTGGCCGCACCGTGTGGCCTTACCTAAGAAATTCTGAAATTCAGAGAACTCAATCAGTTTTTACTTTCCACTCAAATTTTTATGCTGATAATATAATTTGCAATCATTTGTTTTTGTTAATAAATGCCACATAGAATAATCTTCAATAGTGGCCTATCTGACGTATGGACAATATTTTATAAATAAATATAATTAGGCTATGGGGCAGCATGAGGGGAGCGGCAAGTATAGTCCCGATCTTCTATTACAGGATTTGTCTATTTCTGGTCAAGCTTGGTTGAGTGCCCTTTACAGTTTAGTTTGGGCTATTTTATATACATATATATATATATATATATATATATATATATATTTTATATGCACCAAATAAAGTATATTACCCGTATGCACCAGAGAAATTACCCAAACAGCACAGTCTAATGATAATATAGTAATAATAGCAATATTAATGTAGTAATTAGAGAACAGTATTAATACAGTAGTAATAACAATAATAATAACACAATTATAATACTACAGTAGTAATAGCCATAATAATAAAAGTAGATATAATAATACAAAAAAATTATACTATAATAGTAGCAATAATGATATAATAATAATACCGTAATAAGCAATATTAATAAAATAAGAATAATAACTTGTGTTTTTGTTGTTGTTATTATTATTATTATTATTATTATTACTATTATTATTATATGATTGGTGTTACGATATTAGTTTTATTACTGTATTATCATTAATGTAGTATTATTTTTACAGTAGTAGTATTGTTATTATTATTACTATTATTATTACAGTAGTAGTGATATTATTATTAGTAGGGGTATTATTATTATTATCATCATTATTAGTAGTAGTAGTAGTATTGTATTGTATTAGGATTAAAATTATCAGTGTTATTGTTGTTGTTGTTGTTATTATTATTATTTGTATGTATTATTATTATTAGTAGGTGTATTATTATCATCATTATTATTAGTAGTAGTAGTAGTGGTGGTGGTGGTATTATTATTATTATTATTATTATTATTATTATTATTATTATTACAGTAGTAGTAGTGATATTATTAGTAGGGGTATTATTATCATCATTATTATTAGTAGTAGTAGTAGTGGTATTATTATTATTATTATTAATATTATAAGTAGTAGTATTGCATTGTATTAGGATTGCAATTATTATCAGTGTTATTGCTATTATTATTATTATTATTATTATTATTATTATTATTATTATTATTATTGCTATTATTATTATTATTATTATTGCTATTATTATTATTATTATTATTATAATTTATTATCTATTATTATTATTTGCTATTATGATTATTATTTCACTCTACCAGTGGGTCTGGTTACAATTCATTATTATCTAAGCATTCTTCAGCTAATAAACTCCCCTGGCTTTACCTTCCAGGCTGTTATGAAGCAGCAATATTCTCCTTGTATGAGAGGCCTGTACTTGTCTGGGGCACTGGCTGAGAAAAGGTATAAACACCATTAGATCATTTCATAGCACTTGTAATAACACAGTTATATATACTGGGGGGGGTCTATTATTTATGTTGTATCACACAGAATTCCTTGACTCCTCTTGAGTAGACTGGAGGAGATAGACTAAGAGCAGAAGGGGATATTTGCACTAAAGAGAGACAAGACAGAACCAAGATCTCCTGACAAGAAGATAAGAGTGAGGATCCCAGGCCTGGGAAGCTCTCACTGCTCGCACAAAGAGCCTGGAAGAAGGAAGAGAAGACAAGACTTAGGAGGATGCAGTTAACCTGAGATTCTGGAATAAAATCCTTCAGTTCTTCCATATTGACCTATCGATTAGTATTATTGACCGCTCAAGATCTCAGTTATGTTGGAAACACTCCTAGAATTCCTCCAGAAAGGTAAGAGGTAGAAACATCTCAATTACTAGTTACCTTATAAATGGGTACGGATTGGATTATATGACTCTAACTTCTACTTCAATTAAGTCTATTATTTTTGTGATGATGTCCTTGGAGTTGTAGTTCCACAACAAATGAATGATCATTGTCAGCATTTGAGTCACTAAAAGTCCCTGAATGCCATGAACTTTATACATTGCCATAACTTTCTTTGATTTATAGTTCCACACGAGTAAAAGAAGCACTGTAAGGCCACATTCAGACGTGGCAGAATTTTTCCGCTGCAAATGTTGGTGCAGATTTGGGACAATTACGCAATGAATCTGCACCAACATTTGCATATTTGACAGGTAATTCAGATGTTGCAGATATCACAGCGGACTTGCCACCGATTTCAGTTTTTGCATTGCAAAGGCTGAAATCCGCAGTGAAATCCGCAATGAAATTCCGCTTCTTCTCCGCAACATAATGAGCTGCTGCAGAGGGAAAATTCTGCACCGCAGACTGATTTCCGCACAGTTATTTTCCGCAACGTCTAAACTAAGGGCGGGTTCACACATGGCGGAATTGCACTTAAATTCCGCTGCGGACACTCCGCAGCGTTAATCCGCAGCGGAGCCGTTTCTACATTGACTTTCACTTTAATTTAGCAGTGTTCGTTTACACGATGCGTACAATTCCGCTGCGGAGCATAGGCTGCGGAGCGGAATTTGGTGTCCGCAGCATGCTCTGTCTGTTGCGGAGCAGTGGCGGACTCATGGCGGAATTTCTCCATTGACTTCAATGGAGATTCAAAGTTCCGCAATGATGTCCGCAGCTGTCATGCACATGTCATGTGTGCTGCGGATGCGTCTTGCTTTTTTTACTTGACATTTCTTCATTCTGGCTGGACCTATGTATTTCTAGGTCTACAGCCAGACTGAGGAAGTCAATGGGGCTCCCGTAATGACGGGAGCGTTGCTAGGAGACGTCAGTAAATAGTCACTGTCCAGGGTGCTGAAAGAGTTAAGCGATCGGCAGTAACTGTTTCTGCACCCGGGACAGTGACTACCGATCCCAATATACATGTATCTGTAAAAAAAAATGAAGTTCGTACTTACCGAGAACTCCCTGTTTCTGTCTCCAGTCCGGCCTCCCAGGATGACGTTTCAGTGTAAGTGACGGCTGCAGCCAATCACAGGCCAAGCACAGGCTGCAGCGGTCACATGGACTGGCGCGTCATCCAAGGAGGTCGGGCTGGATGCCGAAGGAGGGACGCGTCATAAAGACAACGGGCGGTAAGTATGAATTTCTTTTACTTTCACTAGGGAAAGTGCTGTCCCTTCTCTCTATCCTGCACTGATAGGGAGAAGGGAAGCACTTTTCCCGCAGTCCGCAGCAGCTAGTCCGCATCAATTTTCTGCACATTTTGTGCAGATCCGCAGCCGTAATCCGCAACCCGGATTAGGTGCGGCATTGATGCGGACAGTTGCGGAGGAATTCCGCCATGTGTGGTCATGCCCTAAGTTTCCTAAAAATGTATAGAAACAAATGTAAAAAATGTCTGCTGCAGAATTCCGCTGTTGACTGTCCGGTGCGGAATTCAACAGCAATTCCGCCATGTCTGAATGTGGCCTAATACAGACCCTGGTTGGAGTAGACCCTGCAGAGTTTATATAGCACATGTAGAGTATGTTAGGAGTAGAGCACAGATATCCCTGCCCATTCCATGCACTGCAGAACATAACTAATCAGATATCTGGCCGAAGATTTCAGAAGAAAGCGAGAACTGTAACCCAGAAATTATCTATCTATCTATCTATCTATCTATCTATCTATCTATCTATCTATCTATCTATCTATCTATCTATCTATCTATCTATCTATCCTACCTCTGTCATATCTATCTTTCTATTTCATATCTAATTTATGTGTATTTCATATCTATCTATCTATCTAGCGATCATCTATTTATCTATCATTACTATTTTATATAATATATATTAAAAGATATATACATTACCGAAGATATAAGATGACTAAATAGCATAATAGATAGATAGATAGATAGATAGATAGATAGATAGATAGATAGATAGATAGATAGATAGATAGATAGATAGATAGATAGATAGATAGATAGATAGATAGATAGATACGCAAGGGGGGGGGGGGAATCTTAATTGTTTTGCATTTTTGCTCCAGGGAACACATTATACAATATAAATTATTTTGAGAGTTCCGCTTATTACAATGACTTGGGATGATGCAGAGTCTCAGAACATGTAGTGGATGTGCTGTCCATAAAGTAGAGAGCAGGGTAATGGCATCAGGAAGCCGGGGGCATCTGCTCTTATCTGTAGCCTGCAAATAAATAAACACCAGGCAGCAGACCCATCCTCACCTCATACAGCAAGTAAATGAATGGTATATATAAAGTACTAAGAGCACATCATCAACGAAGGCTACAGGCTATAGAATGACAATAATAATAATAATAATAATAATAATAATAATAATAATAATAATAATAATAATCATCATCACAATAATCAACAATAATAATACTGCTGATATTATTGTATTGTCTATAAACAGGATGTTATTACAAGGAGAAAAAAAATAGTAGAAACAAAATAAATCGAATTATTATTATTATTATTGTTGTTGTTATTATTAATGTTATTAATAATAATAATAATAATAACAACAACCTGTTAATGACTATGTAATGTGCAGTATAGAAGTATCATTATTAGCTGCAGTACTATAACATAACATTATTATATATACCACACATCACATCACGGTGCAAACGACAACATGACTTGCTCATTAGCACGACTCTTGATAATATTGTTATCATAGAGAACAGCTCCAGTATTTTTATTATTGAGTTATATATTAATTATAATGATGATTATTTTTACTTCACTGATATTTTTATAATTCAATCATTGTAATAATATAATTGAATTTACAATGTTATACAATTATTATATTCTTTTTTTTTGTGTGTGGTATTATTGCTGTCCTGCAATAATTAGTAGTTGATATTATTAATAGTAATAATACTGAAACATTGTACAATTAGTAGTGGTTCTATGGTTAGTCATTGCATATCTATCAGTCATTGCTATAGTGTAATCTATATATCTGATACTGTTTCTCATTTAGCATGTTACCAGTTAATAACTACTGCCAATAGTAAAAAAAAAAAAAAAGTAATTCATTTCAATATACATTTCTTTAATTAGTAATATTAGTAGTGCAGTAGTAGTAGTAAATGACGCGCTATTGGCCAGGTTAATGTTGATAATAAGGGTGATGATATGATGATAGTAGTAGTAGTGGTAGTGGTAGTGGTAGTAGTAGTAGTAGTGGTGGTAGTAGTAGTAGTAGTGGTGGTAGTGGTAGTAGTAGTGGTTGTGGTAGTGGTGGCGGTGACGTTTTTAGTAGTAGTTCTAGTCGTAGTAGTGGTGCTAACTACGTGTAAATGAGGTGCTATTAGTCCGGCTAATGATGATGAGGGTGATGATCGTGGTGAGGACAGGTCAGAGGGGGCAGTTGACACGTTATCTTCACATGGAGAAGAGATGTGCAGATAATTATCTCCAGCAACAATGAGCAGGTAACATGCAGGTATTTGTCTCTGGCGCCTGCCCTGGACAACACAGTAGCAGCTCAGACAGAGCCGGACAATGGACATTGAGGGATCAGCAGCACTTTCCCTCCGTGTGCTAATGCTACCCATCACTACTGTCCCCCCTCCCAGGATACACACAATCATTATTATGTCTTGTACAATCCATCGCTGCAATCACTAGAGATGATCCTGAACAAAGCAACGATGTGGTGTAGAGGGGGTTAATATTTATTCATTCAATTACACAAATTGCAGCACTTGTAAAAACATGACTAGATAATTATACTGCACTGATATCATCCCTCTATATATTTAATGTTACTGTAAGCAGCGTATGTTGTATAATTACTATTCATTATTGTTACATTTATTATTTTTTACTATATTTAATTTCAATTCGTTAAGATCGATTTCGAAAATAGTAGTAATTATATTGATAGTAATAGTAGTAGCTGTAGTGTGTATTATATATTATTGTATTACGATTTATTGTAATGATTACTATTGGCACTGGTAGAAGAATTTATGTTGTTATTAATGTTGCTGTTGTTATTATTATTAGTAGTAGCAGTAGTAGTAACATTTGTGGTATTATTATCATTATTATTACTATTATTATTATTACTATTATTATTATTATTATTATTATTATTATTATTATTATTATTATTATTATTATTATGAGTAGTAGTAGCATTAGTGTTCATATTAGATTCATATATAATAATATTACAGTTTACTATACAGTTGAAGTATTTATTATATTGTGTGGTAGTGGTAAAAATTGGTTATTTCTCATGTTAGTAGTAGTATAATTTTGTTTCTATTATTATGATTATTATTATTATTATTATTATTAGTAGTAGTAGTAGTAGTAGTAGTAGTAGTAGTAGTAGTAGTAGTAGTAGTAGTAGTAATAGTAGTAGTAGTAGTAGTAGTAATAGTAGTAGTAGCAGCAGTATTTAATTTTTGCTAATAGTAGTAGTAGTAGTAGTGGTAGTAGTTGTAGTAGTAGATATTATAGTAGTAGCAGTATTTTATTTGTGTTAATAGTAGTATTAGTAGCAGTAATAGTTGTAGTACTAGTAGTAGTAGATATTATAGTAGTAGCAGTATTTTATTTTTGTTAATCGTATTATTAGCATGTGTTTCTAGCATTAGAAGGTGTAATAGAAGTTGTAGTTGTAGTAGTACATTCGATTTGTTATTAATAGTAGTACTATTGTGTTGCTGTTGTTAGTAGTAGCAGTTGTAACCGTAGTAGTAGTAGTAGTAGTAGTAGTAGTAGTAGTAGTAGTAGTAGTAGTAGTTAGTAGTACTAGTAGTAGTATATTTATTATTAAAAGAAGCATAAGTATTTATTTCTAGTATTAGTAGTAGTAATTATAAGAGTGGTTGTAATAATCACAGAATGGTGCTCGTAACCCGCTACAGGATGTATATAAGGTCTTAGTAGTAGAACATTGTAGTATAGTAATAATAGTAGTACATTATTAGTAGTGTCGTATCTATTATTAATATTGATGTATGACTATATATAATTATATTATTATTATTATTATTATTATTCTCTTTTTGTTCTTGTGTTCTTCTAATGTTACCAGCCCATTATTAATAATATAACTATGTGCTGAGAGGTGACAGCTCCGGACTTGGATCCAGTCTCCTTCACATATAAAGATTCAGCTGTTTTTACTATAAACACACAAATCTGTTGTGAAGAAATAGAGATACAATCTTGTATTTGTCAGAGGCTCTAGCTCATGTCTGCGCTGACAGTACACTGATGTATCACATCTCAGCCCAGGCAGCCTGCAAATTATAAGACAAATACATACATCTTACTGCTGACACCAGGTGACACCCACTTCCTCACAAATATATCGCCTTCCCATCAATGTATATAGTGGAAGTCTTATAATAATAACGATAAAAATAATAATAGTAATCATCATCATCATATCATATTATACAATAATCCTAAAAATAGTAATTGTCATCATCATTATCAGAATTATATTATATCATATCATACTATACCATAATCCTAGTAGTAATCATCATCATATCATACTGTACAATAATCCTAATAATAGTAATCGTCAGCATTATATAATATCATAATATACAATAACACTAGTAACAATAATAATAATCATCATCATATCATACTATACAATAATGTTACTAATAGTAATTCTCATGATGATATCATACTATACAATAATCCGAATAATAATAGTAATTATCACGATATAGCGCACTATATAATAAATATGATCATTTTGTTATATCCCATCATACTATATAATCATTATCATCACTATGATCATAATATCATAGTATATAATAATCCTAATAATAATATAATAATAAATAATAGTAATAATTATTATTTTAGATCGTGCTAAATAATAATACTAAATAATACTATTTAAAATAATAATATTATTGATTTTATTGTGCAAAGATATAATTATTTCAGTTAATTGATGATCATTCATGTGCTAATAATTATTATAATAATAATAATAATAATAATAATAATAATAATAATAATAATAATAATATCAAGAAGAAGTTCATTATTACTTCCTGGGTTAGATAAAAATTCTAAGTTTTATTTTTTTATTGGTTTGACAACCAGTGTGATGATGATGATGATGATGATGATGATGATGATGATGATGATGATGATGATGATGATGATGATGATTATTAATCAAATAATATTATTTAAAATCCCCCAAAAATACAGCTGGAATTTGAAGAATATTTTTTTTATTAAATGTTTCCACTTAACACCAATAGTAGTTTTATGCTTCAAACAAAATTAAAGCAGAATCCTGCAACATCGTGTTACATCTTCGGTCGTTTTTGTTGTTTTTTTCTTCTTGTCAATTATTCAATGACCTGGTTCTGGGCGATAAATGTGGATATTCCTGCAGCGGCCAAATTATAATTGAACAATATTATTCATGGAAATTAAACCTGAACCCAGATCAGATACTGCAGATGACGCGTTTAATTACAGTGCGGGACGCGTAGACTGCTGCTGTATATTCCGTATAATCTATACCTACAGACCGCACTGGAGTGAAGAATAATCAATTTATTATTTTATTATTTTTTTGCCTTTCACAGTGCAATAATTTCCTGACAGGAGACTCCATGACAAAATACATAAATATAGAAACAAAAATGATCATCTATAAAGCACAAAGTAGTTGAAGATAACTATCCTAAACTTTTATAATTTCACAAGACTGAATATTTTATATTCTCCGTTATACTATTATATTTTAATGATAAAGTATTATTTCTTCAATCATAATTACCACATGGAACCTATAGGACAGCAGGTACTCAGTGTGCCAACTTATAGTACCTCCGTATTGCACCGTATTCTTCCCCAGGAGAATATCTCCGTACATACGCCATTAGATGGAGCATGCCTATATTTTTATCCCACGGATTCCGTATGAATCTGAAAAGTATAGCCCATAGATTTCGTATTATTGCCGTATTACGCATCCGTAATACGTCCGTGTGCATGGGGATAAATAAAAGCTTTCATATTGATAAATATTACATACATAGACACAACACCAGAGCTGATGAGTGAGGATTTGATATCAGCCAGGTCTCCTTTGTGCAGTGAGGTTATCCCAGGGCCTGTATACATGTGGATGTACATACACACATACATTACAGGAACTGGCTGGAAGTGTGAGGAAGGCCAGGCCATCCCAGAGGATGTCACACTGATAAAACTGTAATTGTTATCACATATAGACACTACTCCCCCCCCCCCCATAATGTCACTTACTACAGGTCCAGATTAAGAAGCTCTCTGTCTGCACTCACCTCCTTGTGCTGAGCTGGAGCTTCCTTTATTCTTCATGCCACAAACTTACACTGCACTATAGAAAGTGATGATGACATGATTATATTGTATTATATCAATGCACGAGGGGGGGGGGGACAGGACTGTGAGATGCGAGGTTATAGAACCATTGGTCCCAGCATACCCTCTCAGCATGTCCCACCACCACAGCTGGGGTGTTCAAGCTATATATACTGTATAGTGTAATGACTGTATAGTTACCTCCAGGCTTTCACTTCCAGTTCAGTGCAGGCAGGGTGTGCAGACAGGTAAGGAAGTGCACAGTGTATAGGGAGTGTGTGTAATCCTGGCAGCTCTGCTGTGTCTGCATTATAAAAAAGTGTCACTCTTGGAGGCAGCAGCATAATACTGTCTAGTCTTTATAATGTACAACTGCATCAAGGAGCCAGGATTATACTCATATAATCGCACCATTTATTTTTATACAGTGTGCTGCAGCATATTGATCTGTTCTATATAGTACTGCATCCTGCAACCTTTTTTTATAATTACATTGCACTGCTCTATATACAACTCCTCCTATCATTTAACAGTGAAGTGCACTATACTGCACTATACTGGATTTCTGTTATTTCAAACCCGTGGCACTTCAGCATGCTGGGAGTTGTAGTTTCCCAACATTTTAAGACCACTGTTGTTTCTCACTCTAGACACTACCTATACCCTGGAACCATGATAATATCCCAGTACACCCCAGTATGCTACATAAGGAAACAATATACAATATATATCTGCAATCGTATTTGACTGTATTTGCCCTTGTGTGAATAGTGACAGAAGAAATAACGCGAGGAAGTGACATGATAATTTCGCACTATTGGTGCATTGTTTACTACAATCATTAAGTCTTGTGTCGCCCATCCACCAAAGTACTGACTCAACTACCCATATTAATATTTGAATTGTTCTTTTATTATTATTATTACATTAGGAAGATCAAGTTCTTATATAATAATATGTTCTAGCCCGAAGTTAAACCTGAACACTGTCACACTGTCTTCGTGCAACGTGAAAGGGGTAAAAGACCCCATACACCTTAAATAATAATAATAATAATAATAATAATAATAATAATAATAATAATAATAATAATCATCATCATCATCATCATATTCACGTCTATCCAATAAAGTCTATACATGTGTATACTGTGTGTATGTGTACCATGACACCATACCGTGTGTGTGTGTGTGTGTGTGTGTGTGTGTGTGTGTGTGTGTGTGTGTGTGTGTGTGTGTGTGTGTGTGTGTGTGTCCCCGTCCATTTGGTGGTACATTTGATGTAAAAGGCGGGCAGTGTTCCTGGTTGTATGTAGTTAAGAGTCAGGACAATAACTGGTACTTATGATGTGATTTGGAGCAGCATCCCTTGCATTGCTCTTGTACACATTGTAGATAGAATCATAGACACTAATCCCTGGGATGCAGCGAGCACTGTATGTATACCGGGTGTGAAGGATATAGCATTACTGGCCTATAGACAATGTAGTCTACTGTATATGACAGGATCTTCACAATGGGGACAGATAGTGAGTGCTCCAAACTGCAATTAACATTCTTGCAGCCAATCTGTGTGAGTGAGCGGCAGATAATGGCATCATCATAGACATGTCAGGCCTCCAGATCTGTGGACAGAGCTCAGATTAGGACCCCGCAGCCCCTGCACACCCCAGATAACTAGCTTCCTCCGCACTGCTATATATAGAGGAAGGAGAGCAGAGCTGAGGAAGGGACTCAACATCGCATATCACTATCAAAGAGATGTCTGCTGTGAATACTGGCTGTCCAAAAATCTATGCTCTCTCTCTCTCTCTCTCTCCCTCTCTTTTATCTTTCCTCCATCTTCTCTCTCTCCTCTTTCCCTCTAGATAGATAGATAGATGGATGGATAGATTATAGATAATTAGATAGATAGATAGATAGATAGATAGATAGATAGATAGATAGATAGATAGATAGATAGATAGATAGATAGATAGATAGATAGAAATATTTATCTCTGTATCTATTCTCCTGGTATATGATGACACCTGAACCCCCTTCCCCTCATCACTATAACTTTTACTAATTCTACTTCTGGCTATGTGCTCTGCTGTAATAATGATTTATATCTTAGCTCTTTCCATAATGACATAATTAGGCAGGAAATTATTATTAAGGCTACTAGCAGTTAACCTTCTAGCTGCCAGAGGGCAACAAGCAAGACCATACATGAGCTCCCAATTACCAGATTGCATCTCTATATGTTTATATAACCACACGGGGCCAGGACAGCGCAGTTCCCATAGGAATATATTATCAGCTGCCTTAATAATAATTCTAGCTAATCACCTGAAGTGTTATATATGGACCACCCTGCTCTCTCACCTTTATAAACTAGGCATGTAGTAGAGTCGAATGTGTAATTTAATTAAAGGCGGAATATATCAGATTCTAGACAGTTTTATAGTTTGTGTGTGTGTGTATATATATATATATATATATATATATATATATATATATATATATATATATATATATATATATATATAAATATAAATAGTTAGTTTTAGTATGATGCCCCCATAAAAATGATTACTGAATAATAAGGGATAATAAATGAATATTAATATGTGGTCTACTTACTCAATTACCAATCTCAGTTCTGCTACATCTGACAACTCATTAATTCCATGATGATGATACTGTGAAACACAATTGATATACTTCTATATTTCTTTAAACTATAATTTCCTTTATATGAGGATTACAAATTCCAAAAGTCATGGTCCTGGCCGAACGACTGGTGAGATATCTGTACAATATTCTCGTCCCTTTACAAGTCTGTATACTGGGGTTGGATAATATTAGTAGATAATGATATGTATCAGATTGACCAGTGACAACACGGAGGTTGTAAATACACAGCAATTAACAGGTATCTCAGGCTTTATTAGATCATACCAGGTCACCAAGACGGAAGCACGATAGATAGATAGATAGATAGATAGATAGATAGATAGATAGATAGATAGATAGATAGATAGATAGATAGATAGATAGATAGATAGATAGATAGATAGATAGATGATAAAAGATAAGTAGATAGATAAATATGAGATAGATAATAGTATAAAAAAAAAGTAGAAGCTGAGTATAAGAAAATAGATAGATCTATCGATGGACATATGTTTTCATATGGTTTTTTTTGTTACATACAGTAGTTTTACCTGGAGTCATCTGGAAACCACAGATGACCTTAGATATCACCAGGAGTTGTGCTAAATAACGCACTACTCTGCTATATGTGTATACAGTATATACTCCTATCATCCACATATATACTCTTATTATTTAGTGCCTGGTAACTCCCCAGGCCTGATCCTCCTGGAATCCTTTCTCAGCACACAGGACTCTTCCTGGACACAGGAGATGTGGGAGGAGATTCTAGAAGTAAAGCACCAATCAAGGATCCATCTCTTCTGTGTTTTTTTTCTTTAAAGGCCTGGGTGATTGACAGTCTCCTGGGATGACGTCACCAGAAAGGGTGGGGTGTTTGGAGCAGGCAGTACCCTATCCCTCAGCTATTCCCAACCCTGCCTGTAACAAAACCCAGAGCAGCAGAGGCCAGGCTAATGGAGGATATGTAGAGTGAGGACTGCAGCAGCACAAGTGTCTCTTGGATCGTCCATCCCCTCCACAGGATTTATCCATTATCTGGACTTTACAACGAACTTGTCCTGATGATGTTACCAAGTCCAGTCACCTCCACACCATTCTCTGTGAAGGACATTCTCAACAGGGAGCCCCAGGGGCAGCAGCCACCCCACAGTAGGGGGCACCTGGCACAGGATCTGGAGGCTGAGTTCAGCCAGGCTGCATGCATGCTGGGGGACAGGTCTGCCTACACAGAGGGCAATGACAAACTCTCCTACCTGAACTCTATGGGGGCTGCAGAGGGCCATGGGGAGGTGGGGATCTCTCCTGAATCCTATGTGCATGCAGCCATGGACACTTGTAACCCCAAAGAAGAAGAGGAGGATGAGGAGGAGGAAGAAGAGTCTCTCAGGGAAAGGGGTCACAGTGAGTCAATACATCATTATCACTATCGCTATTATTATAATTATTTTTATTCTTAGTAGTAGTAGAAGTAGTAGTATTAATAATACTGATAGTAGCAGCAAAAATAGTAATCGCAGTAGTATTATTATTAGTAATGTCAATAATAATAATAGTAGTAATCGTAGTACTATTAGTAATAATTATATAAGTAGTAGTAATCGTAGTATTGGTATTATTAATATTGGAAGTATACTATTGCCAATTATTATTGGTAATCGTAGAAGTAATAGTAATCGTAGTAGCATTATTAGTAACAATAATACTAGTAGCAGTAATCATAGCAGTAATGTTTGTAGTGGTATTAGTAATAATATTAGTAGTAGTATTACTAATAGTGGTAATATTATTAATTTTAATAGTAGTAGTAGTAGTATCATTATCATTAGTATTATTGTTATTATTATCATTAGTGGAATGAATAATATTCGTAGAAGTATAAATAATATTGTTGTTGTTATTATTATTATTATTATCATCATCATGGTCATTATTTTTATTATTATTGTTGTTATTATTATTATTATTATTATTATTAATAATGAACATAGTAGGGTTAATAATATTGGTAACAGTAGTAGTAGTAATAATAATAAAAGTAGTAGTATTGTCGTAATTACTATTAGTAGTAGTAGTAGTAGTAGTAGTAGTAGTAGTAGTAGTAGTAGTAGTAGTAGTAGTATCAGTAGTAGAATTATTATTATTGCTGTTGTTATTATAATTAATATTATTATTACTATTGGTATTATTAGTAGTACCAGTAGTAGGATTATTATCATTGTTGTTGGTATTATTATTATTACTACTACTATTGGTATTATTATTATTATTATTATTAGAAGTAGTACCTGTAGTAGGATTATTATTATTATTATTATTGTTGTTGGTATTATTATTATTATTGTTATTATTGTTATTATTACTACTACTACTACTACTATTGGTATTATTATTATTAGCAGTAGTAGTAGTAGTACCAGTAGTATGATTATTGTTGTTGCTGGTATTATTATTATTATTACTACTACTACTACTACTATTCGTAGTAGTAGTAGTAGTAGTAGTAGTAGTACCAGTAGTATGATTATTGTTGTTGCTGGTATTATTATTATTATTATTATTATTATTATTATTATTATTATTATTATTAGGCCTATAGTAAAAGCACCCCCGACACACAGGATCAGCCTTATCCTTGAGTCTATTTGTTCTGTGCTGCTCAACCAGACAAGCGCAGCATTAAGTGGAGATACATTAAACTAATTGTTGTTTGTGAAGAGTAAGGATTTATTATTATGGACTTGTCACCTATAAACGCCGATTATGTGCTTCTGAGTTATCCTATAAACGTGCTCTAATTACTGAAGACAGAACATGAATGATGTCACATCTAACCAGGACAACCCTGGATATAAAGATCCAGTTTCGTGGTGGACGAGAAGTTCAGGATTTTTTAATAATATTTTTACCTTAAATGAGTAGAGAAAAAGTAGTTACAAAATAATAGAACAATAATAAGTGTAATATCACTACTACTACTACTACTACTACTACTACTACTACTACTACTACTACTACTACTACTACTACGAGTAATAATAATAATAATAATAATAATAATAACAGCGCATGTTAAGCTAGCAATAATGAAAACATAATGAATATAATAATATAGCAAATACAATATAATATAAATTGAAATTTGTGCTATATATATAATCTTTATGTATACATACAAAATAATGCATCATAATTATTTACAAATATATAGAAACAATAATGTAATAAAATAAAACTAACATTTACTGTATATTAATACTAAGATAATAGAATTAATCAGCATAATAACGTCAATTTAAATAATAATTATAACATTGTAGTAGTAATAATAATAATAATAATAGTAATAATAATAATAATAATAATAATAATAATTTGGCTGTAGCATCTGATGAATATCAGATTCTGCATCCTCAGATCATTTTCAGGCCACTTGTATATTTTCCTATTGATATATTGAGTCAAATATAGGGACATAAGGTGTAAATATAATTTTTGCATTGAGTATATGGATACAGTAATTATTGTCTCCATGATGGGTGTGTATATAAAGCTTTTTGTGCATTACTTGTATATGGAGGGTGGCAGGATTTTCATGGTTGTCTTCTCCACAGAGTCGTGTTTCATGAAGAAGTCTCCCTTAGATGAGGACAAGCAGGAAGATCTGGACAGGCCTAAGCAAAGAAGCCGCAGGAAGCCCCGGGTGCTCTTCTCCCAGGCCCAGGTCTTTGAGCTTGAGAGGAGGTTCAAGCAGCAGCGATACCTGTCAGCCCCAGAGAGGGAACACCTCGCCAACAGCTTGAAACTCACCTCTACCCAGGTGAAAATCTGGTTCCAAAACAGGAGATACAAGTGCAAGAGACAAAGGCAAGACAAGTCACTGGAGATGGGCAGTCACCACCCACCACCACCACCCAGGAGGGTGGCAGTGCCAGTGCTGGTGAGGGATGGCAAGCCTTGCATTGCTGGCAGTCAGAGCTATAATAATGCTTATAATGTAGCGGCCAGTCCCTACTCTTATAATAGCTACCCAACATACAGCTACAACAACAGCTCTTCCTACAACAGCAACTACAGCTGCAACTACTCCGGGATCCCTTCCATCCAGCACAATGCAGGGACTAATCCTTTTGTAAACATGAGCAACCTGAGCCAGCTGGGCAATACTACCCAGCCACAGAACCACACAGGGGCATCCATGCCATCCTGCCAAGGGACACTACAAGGGATTCGTGCCTGGTAGGACTGGGGATAAAGACATTATTATGTATTGGATATAGGAAATATATAAATATCTATCTGATCACAGAGGGATCATCAGGATCTAGTGCCGAGTGCTCTCTGCTGTGTGGCCCATGGAGTACTGAGCACAGGAAAGGGATTACTGACCACCAGGTCCATTACTATATCATATCACAGATTGTTATATCACAAGAGGGTCATATGAACCACATGAGGATCCAGATGAAGCCTTAACCCTTAATTTCTTGCTCCAGGACTACACATGATGTATATACAGCAATAATGCAGGCATAGTAAGTAATGCAACCCATATGTGCCCATTACATCCCAGAACTCAACTGGTGCTACCTGTCAATGTTATTATATTCATATGAACGCTTATTTATGTCAAGCTGGCAAGGGACTACTACTCCCAACATGCCCACTTCGGTCTGACAGAGCCATTTGGGACTTGTAGTAATTTTATAGCAGTTAAAGAATGGCCTGCAGCCAAAATTCCTTACAGTAGAGATAATAATAAGTTAATTAAGCAAGTGTCGCAAACCAAGACAACCGCAATTAGGATTTAATGTCTTCTTAATTATTACATATGCGACACTGACAGGTTTGCACCACCCCCCCCCCCATATATGTGGCCTGCAATCTGGGACTCCCCAGATGTTATTACACTATAACTTGGCTATGCACTATCTTTACCCCTCCCCCCTGTATTTAGATGCAAACTTTGCATTCACATCTCATATATATGGATGTAGCAGAGCTGAATTTGTCATTTAACTTTTACGGACTGCATGGTTTGCACATCATAATTGTGCTCTCTGAGTCACCATGTAGTAGGTTTATGTGTAGTCCCTTGTAAAAAGCAGGGCCATGTGAGAAAGTCAGCTCTGCTACATCTGATTATATATACATAATAAACATGTGCGCCCTACCTGTACATGTGTGTCGCTGGAAATCCTTATTAATCAGTATATTTCTCTTTGAGTGATTTTCCACCTATGGCTCTCCAGATGTTGTGAAAGTACAGCCCCCAGTATGCACAAGCAGTACATGCTGGGCGTTGTGGTCCCACAGCAGGTGGAGAGCGATAGGTTGCACAGCCCTGTTATACAGTATTCTCCCTCTGTTGCCATTGTCTGTACCATGAAAGAAAGAAACTCTAATTGTACAGTTTATTTTATTATTGTACATAGCGCCTTCTACTTCATGACAGTCTCGTCCGCGGTGAATGCACTAGAACCTGAATAAACCGAGGTGCAATATTTCCACTGTGTGTGTATATGTGTATATATGTATGTATGTATGTATATATATATATATATATGTGTGTATATGTGTGAGTATGTGTGAGTGTATATGTGTGTATATGTATATATGTGTGTATGTGTATATGTGTGTATATGTATATATGTGTGAGTGTATATGTATATATGTGTGTATATGTGTGTATGTCTGTATATATATGTATGTGTGTATATGCATAAGTGTGAGTATAAATGTGTGTGTGTGTGTGAGTGCATATGTGTGAGTGTATATGTCTGTATATATGTATGTGTGTGAGTATATATGTCTGTATATATATATATATATATATATATATATAAAAGTGTGTGTGTGCGTGTGTGCGTGTGTGCGTGTGTGCGTGTGTGCGTGTGCATGTGCATATATTATGGTTGTAATTGTGTAGTGGATAGAAAGGAGGTCTGCGACCTGCTAGAAATACATTATATACCGATATTACTCCGCTACACAAATCACGACTTTATTTTAGAAAACTATCTATCTATCTATCTATCTATCTATCTATCTATCTATCTATCTATCTATCTATCTATCTATCTATCTATCTATCTATCTATCTATCTATCTATCTATCTATCTAT
>NC_134697.1:21293098-21328098 GCF_050947455.1 Rhinoderma darwinii
TCTATCTATCTATCTATCTATCTATCTATCTATCTCATATCTATCTATCTATCTCATATCTATCTATCTATCTATCTATCTATCTATCTATCTATCTATCTATCTATCTATCTATCTATCTATCTATCTATCTATCTATCATCTATCTATCTATCTATCTATCTATCTATCTATCTATCTATCTATCTATCTATCTATCTATCTATCTATCTATCTATCTATCCAGTGGCGGACACAGACTGCAAAAGGCCCCTGTGCAGATAATGTGCCAGGGCCCCCCCGCCCCCCCCCCCAATACCGACAAAGTTACCTAAACATATATATGCATATAAAAATAAACCTTACTAATAAAAATTATGAAGGAAGATTTATATTGTACATTTTATTACCAGTTTAGAACACAAGTAACACATTTTTTTCCGGGTTAAATTCTTATCTAAACTAAGTCCCTAAATGTGGGCAAAGAAAATGAAAAACCTATATTCACCTCCACCGGCGCCTCCGTTCCCCCTCCGCAGCCCCTATCCCTTTCTGTGTTTACAAAGCTGCTGTGGTGACGCGCGGTCGATGGCACATGACCGCTGCAGCCAATCAATGCCCTCAACAGCGATTTGCTGTGGAACTACTGTCCTCAGCAGCACACCAATGAGGAGTTATTGGCAGCAGCGGTCACGTGCCATCGGCAGCGCGTCACCAGTGCAGCCTTGTACACTTGTAACACAGACCGAGACAGGAGGATGGGGGCTGCGGCGGGTGAACGGAGGCGAGGGAGGAGGTGAGTATAGTTTTTTTATTTTCTTTGCCCACATTTAGAGACTTAGGTTAAATTGAATCATTGAATATAACACAAAGCACTCATGCAACTGAGATGCAATAATTTAGATGATCTTATCATGCTTAGCTTACTGCACTGTTACCTATCAAGCAGGACTGAATCTCAAGATATCTACAGAGGGGGCTGTATGGCGTTATCTACAGGGGGGACTGTATGGCGCTATCAACAGAGGGGGCTGTATGGCGTTATCTACAGGGGGGACTGTATGGCGCTATCTACAGAGGGGTCTGTATGGCGCTATCTACAGGGGGGTCTGTATGGCGCTATCTACAGGGGGGACTGTATGGCGCTATCTACAGGGGGGACTGTATGGCGCTATCTACAGGGGGGACTGTATGGCGCTATCTACAGGGGGGACTGTATGGCGCTATCTACAGGGGGGACTGTATGGCGCTATCTACAGGGGGGACTGTATGGCGCTATCTACAGAGGGGGCTGTATGGCGTTATCTACAGGGGGTCTGTATGGCGTTATCTACAGGGGGCTGTATGGTGTTATCTACAGGGGGGACTTTATGGCGTTATCTACAGTGGGGTCTGTATGGCGTTATCTACAGGGGTTCTGTATGGCGTTCCCTACAGGGGGGGTCTGTAGGGAAAGTCATACAGCCCCCCCCCTGTAGGGAACGCCATACAGACCCCCCCTTTAGGGAACGCCATACAGACCCCCCTGTAGGGAACGCTATACAGCCCCCCCTGTAGGGAACGCTATACAGCCCCCCCTGTAGGGAACGCCTTACAGCCCCCCCCTGTAGGGAACGCTATACAGCCCCCCCCCTGTAGGGAACGCCATACACCCCCAATCACTCAAAAAAATGCGACCTACAGTGTGAAAAGACAAAAGACATGTATCCCCTATCCACAGGATAGGGGATACATGTGTGATCGCTGGCATTGATAGGGAGAGCGGGGGACCGAAAGTCCCCCGAAGTTCTCCATCACTCACCTCTGACTTCCGGTGTCTGCGCAGCTCAAGTGTGACCGGCGCTCCATTCATTTCTACGGAGCTGCCGACACAGACCCCGGAAGTCCGAGGTTTGTGATGGAGAACTTCAGGGGACTTTCGGTCCCCCGTTCTCCCTATCAATGCCAGCGATCACACACGTATCCCCTATCCTGTGGATAGGGGATACATGTCTTATGTTTAATGGCAGAGCGGGGAGATACCTCCCTGCTCTGCCGTAGTGTTCCGTGGCATCGCGCTGTAGCAGCCATAGCGGCAGCTAGCGGAGATTCCGGCCAAGGTGGGGGCCCGTGCCGGCAGGTGACGCGGGCCCCCTCATGCCGCGGCCCCGTAGCAGCCGCTACGGCTGCTATAGCAGTAGTTACGCCCCTGTGTTAGGGGGAGTTCACACTGAGGTTTTTTTCGCGAAAAACGTCAGAAAGTGCCTCCCATTGAAATCCATGAAATTTTTCCTGCGAGCAGTAAAAACCGCATGCGGGAAAAAGAAGCGCAATGCCCTTTCTTCGGGCGTTTCTGTCTCTGACTTCCCATTGACAACAATGGCAGGCAGAAAATGCGTTTTTTGCTGCGTTTCCCTGCCCACGGCCCGATGGCCGAAAAACGCCACAAAAAAACGCAATGAAAAACGCGGGAAGTGTTCTACCGGCAGGTCAAAATATGCCTCAAAATTCCGGAAGGAATTATGAGGCAGATTTTTCTACATAAAAACTTCTCCCTTCTGACATGAACTTTTTAACTTCATCTACCTGTCCTCTGCAGTCTGCACGTCCTCCACTCGTCCTGTGTCTGTCCTCCGCTCATCCTATGAGTTCTCCGGCAGTCCTGACTGTACTGTCCAGCCGCCCGAAGTCTTACGTCGCACCGCCCCCTGTCCTCTCCCCTGCCTGAGCGCTCCTCCTACCACCAGCATCGCCGTCCTGTCCTATTCATCTGTGCCAGATTGGCAGTGCAGTGTAGCGGCTATCACCGGGCCCGGGCACCCGCCCCCTCCCTCCCGATTGGTAGTGCAGTGTGGCGGCTATCACCGGGCCCCCGCCCCCTCCCTCCCCTCATGCCTAGTGTTGTGATGCTACTAGGCATGAGGGGGCCCGTGCCGCCAGGCCTGGTACATAAAATGTAATGTGCCTGTCAGGGCGACACGGGCCCCCCCATGCCGCGGGCCCCGTAGCAGCTGCTACGGCTGCTACTGTGGTAGTTACGCCACTGAACGGGCCCCCTTCCCACGCGGGGCCCTTGTGCAGCTGCACCGGCTGCACATGCGGTATGTCCGCCCCTGTATCTATCTATCTATCTATCTATTCATATCTATCTATCTATCTATCTATCTATCTATCTATCTATCTATCTATCTATCTATCTATCTATCTATCTATCTATCTATCTATCATCTATCTATCATCTATCTATCTATCTATCTATCTATCTATCTATCTATCTATCTATCTATCTATCTATCTATCTATCTATCTATCTATCTATCTATCTATCTATCTATCTATCTATCTATCTATCTATCTATCTATCTATCTATCCTAACTTCTGATTGTAGAGTACTTATGATGCAGTGGAGGAGGAGGAGGCTTATTACCATTCATGGACTTGACGTACATGTACAGTAGAAGGAGACCAATCACACATGCAGGGGCTGCTCCCATCCAGTGTGTGGAGATGGGCTGCCTGTGACTTGCCCCTCCAGCAGTGGCACACACCTCCTGTACACTGAGGATGAGGATGGTATAGGATTGCTGGGTGATACCCATCATTGGAGGGCACTACAGCTGAGCTCTGGCATCCAGCACATGGGAGGACTGTGTAATACTGGGCAGGAAATGAAGCGCAGCGGCGGCGGAGGAGCGGAGTGCAGTGCCGGCCCCGGGGAGTGCAGTGCACAAGCAGCTGCTCCAGTGTAACGCACGGAGGCGATGACAGCTCCAGCAGCGCGCTGCAGACTACAAGTAAGAAAAGAACTTCCCCACACCTCCTGGATCTGGCTCCGGGTTTGTTATGCGGGAAGTATCCGTGTTCTGTGGAGGAATGATGCGGGAGGAGGGGGGGGGGGTATAGGACCGCAGCTGATGCAGAACTTCATGGCTGCAAGGGAGGAGAATAGAGACTGAGTGGGTGGATATCAGTGCTTGCGTTGATTGAAATAACAATACGCACAATGTTAGCAGCAAGAACCACAGCTGCTGCAGTACCTCATTCCTACGAAGCTTTACAGCGCACTGCACAGACCTCGGGTACAGCTGATACAGAACCTCACTACTACAAATCATAACACAGCGCACTGCACAGACCTCAGGCACAGCTGATGCAGAACCTCACTACTACAAATCATAACACAGCGCACTGCACAGACCTCAGGCACAGCTGATGCAGAACCTGACTACTACAAATCATAACACAGCGCACTGCACAGCTGATGCAGAACCTCATTCCTACGAAGCATAACAGTGCACTGCACAGACCTCGGGCACAGCTGATGCAGAACCTCACTACTACAAATCATAACACAGCGCACTGCACAGACCTCAGGCACAGATGATGCAGAACCTCATCCCTTCAAGGCATATTGCTGTCTCCTCCACAGACAACAGCTGATGCAGAACCTCATTGCTACAAATCGTAGCATAGTGTTCTCCACAAACCACAGCTGATGCAGAACCTCATTCTCACAAGGCATAACAGTGCACTGCACAGACCACAGCTGATGCAGAACATCATTGCTACAGATCATAGCACAGTGTTCTGCACACACCACAGCTGATGCAGAACCTCATTCTTACAAAGCATAACATAGTGCACTGTACAGACCACAGCTGATGCAGAACCTCGTTCCTGTATGGTATAGCAGAGCATTGGCTCAGGGAGTGTGCACATTATAAAGTAATGGCTTGATAGCAGCATAAGTCATGGCACCGGTGTGAATATCATTACACAGAATGTAATGCTCTGCACAGAGTGCAGCTGATGCAGAACTTCATATCTAGCGCATAATGTTCTGCACAGACCACAGATGATCCAGTGGTTACAGATGTGCTGATCAGTGTGACTGCAGGATTTGGGGCTAGCATGGTGTAGAAGCTGCATTTAATGCATAACAAATCAGGAAGTCACATGTCATCCCCCAGCAAATGGCAAACCAGCTGTATACTACCAGGCTAAAGTGTTTCCCTGCCATGCGGGTTCACCTGAGTACAGCTCCTAATAAGTGACTGACTGCACACTGGCATCCTTTATGTTTTTGCAGGTAGCTTATTAACAGATGCATCGTCCTCCAAAATATAATAATAAAACATATTGACAACCTGTCTCAATGCCGGTGGCTGCCGGGGAATGATAGGAGTTGTAGTTTTTTTAACATCTGTAGAGCCAAATATTAGGGACTGCTGGTCTACTGTGTGCTAAGTAATGACTGTCATTGCTATTCTTAAGTAATAAAGGGAAGGGAAAGAGAAAAAGATGTGGTCTAAACTAAATTGTAAAATAAAAAACTTTATTGGATATGCATTAATTCAATATTAAAAGTCCATTGGTGCAAACCTGTATGTGCGAGTGACCCCCAAACTCACATACCGTGAGTTTGGGGGTCACTCGCACATACAGGTTTGCACCAATGGACTTTTAATATTGAATTAATGCATATCCAATAAAGTTTTTTATTTTACAATTTAGTTTAGACCACATCTTTTTCTCTTTCCCTTCCCTTTATTACTTAGCAACATACGGTGGTGTACACCCATGTGGTCCTCCTGACCTATTTCCTCGAGTGAGACAGGTGATCTTCACCAGTTACTACTCATTGCTATTCTTTACTGGTTCTATACTGATTGGCATTATTTGTGCTAATAAATCAGGACTTGCCATGTTGGTGTTTTGGAGTTGGGTGCTAATGTGGCCCCCCCAGGTGGTTGGCAGCTGCAGATAGTGTTGGCCATCAATGCCAATCAGTGACTAGTGCGACTCAAAGTCTGTACAGATCTTATTCTGGTCATTTGCACTGTGGAAAGTTTCCTCTTTAAGCCAAACACTATACAGTGACTTAAGTTAGGACAAACTAATTATCTCCCTTATATAAGCTCAGCTTAGCCATTGGCGGGGGGGGGGGGGGGGTGTCAAGTGACAAGCTGTTGACGGTTTTTGACCAGCAGAATTGTGAATGTAGCTCTGGAGTATAATACGGGTTGTAGCTCAGGATCAGTACAAAATAAGTGATACAATGTATTTACAAAGTTACTGAACTTTTTCTGTAGAGTAAGGGAACTTTCACACCTTAGCAAAACGTGGTGAAGCTGACTGAATACAGCCTACACCTATATATAAACTGACAAATAAAGGTTCAATTTGGAGAAGTTAAATTTTTTGGAAATCTCCGATTGGATTGCCATGTCACTGTCCAATCAGTGCTCTTGATATTGATTTTTAAAATTTCAAACCTTTGTTGACACCTCGTGCCCCTGTGAGAGTCAATCATCCTGGGGTTGGCTTATTTGTGGTCAGCTCAAATGTTCCCATGTTACCCGTAATACAAATGTTTGAGAAATCTGCCTCCAACGTGGGTCGATACATGTATAAAATATTTATATTCCACAAGCGTGCGTTGTCTCTTCCGATTTTACGGGAGTTACAGGTTGCCCGACAGGATGCCAGACGGCTGTTGGACTCTGCCCAGCAGCGCGCTCTCCAAGTCTGTCGCAGTAAATTCTACGAGTTTGGCAATAAGAGCGGACGCATGTTGGCCAGAGCTTTAAAAACTAAGATTGCCCAATCACACATCCCAAATACTAAAGCTCCTTCTGGCCAGGTGGTTCACACGACCCCAGAGATAGCGGATTGCTTCCATACCTTTTTCTCTAATCTTTACAACCTTGACCCTCCCACCCCTACCCACTCTCATCTGCCAGACGGGGATTCTTTCTCTTCTCCCTTCACACCGTTGTCTAGGGAGATAGCTGAGGAACTTGATAAGGACTTCACCTCCCCGGAGCTCCTTGCGGTTATAACCGATCTTCCTGGGGGAAAGAGTCCTGGCCCGGATGGCTACACTGCCAAGTTTTACAAGGTGTTGGCTGACCGGTTGTTACCGTTTTTACTGCCAGCTTTTAATTCTATCTCCCCGGAGGTCCGGTTTCCTCCTAGCTCCACCTTGGCTCATGTCACGGTTATCCCTAAGCCGGGTAAGGATCCTCAACTCTGCTCCAGTTATCGTCCCATCTCCTTGCTCAATGTAGACCTGAAAATTTACGCCAAATTGCTCGCCAATAGACTAAATAACTACCTGCCTGATCTAATCCACCCGGATCAGGTGGGCTTTGTGCCTGGTCGGGAGGCCCGGGATAACACCCTTAAAACTCTAGATATTATCCACCACGCCCAGACTAACCACATCCCGCTCATGATCCTGTCCCTAGATGCTGAAAAGGCGTTTGACAGAATATCGTGGCCTGCCCTTTACCAAACCCTTCGGCATGTGGGAATAGGACCCTCTCTCTTGGCAAAAATCATGGCATTGTATCGTACGCCTTCGGCCCAAATAAAAATAAATGGCTCCCTCTCGGCACCTTTCCCTATTTACAATGGCACGAGACAGGGTTGTCCCCTATCCCCCCTGTTATATGTTCTGGTTATGGAACACCTCATGGCCTCCATTCGGAGCAACACGGATATTAAGGGTATTAATATTGGAGGGATGGAATACAAGTGCTCGGCATTTGCTGATGACCTATTGGTCTATCTCACAGATCCTCATGTCTCTCTTCCTTCATTGATGTCCGAGTTGTCCCGTTTTGGAACATGGTCTAATTTCAAAATCAATTTCTCTAAGTCGGAAGCGCTAAATGTTTCTCTCCCGGGCCCGTTAGTGTCGCTTCTCCAAAGTAATTTCCCCTTTTCTTGGCCCTCCAGAGGTATTACATATTTGGGTGCCCGTATAAGTGGTGACCTTACACAACTGTTTACAAATAATTATATCCCCCTACTGGCCAAGTTTCGCACTGATCTTAATTCCTGGCATAAGACTGAATTTTCCTGGTTTGGCCGTATCAATATTATTAAGATGTCGCTCCTCCCCCGCTTGCTTTATCTCCTGCAGACGATCCCCATCTCTATCCCATCCTTCTATTGGTTGCGGCTTCAGCGTTGCTTCGGCTCCTTCATTTGGCCGACTGGTCGCCCACGTCTGAGCCGGGCTCTTCTGACTCGCTCCAGGGGTACGGGTGGGGTTGGTCTGCCGGATTGTAGGCTCTACTATCTAGCATCAACTCACGCACGTGTTTTAGATTTTTTTCATAACCGTGAATCAAAACTATGGGTCCGTTTGGCTCAACAACTATGTCCCAGTACCCTATCATCCCTGCCGTGGACCCTGCCCGGGAACAGACCGACTCAAACCTCCTTTGTGGTCCATCATACCCTTCTGGTATTGAGGTCCTTAGGACCTGAAAGTACGCTTATAGACCCCCTGGGTCCTTTAACTCCAATCACAGACAATCCAGCCTTTCCTGCTGGTAAGGCTGGTCGCTCCTTCCTAGGCAGGCCGTCCACCAATCCCATGTATTTTGCCCAGGTTCTCTCCGCTTCCTCTCTTCTCCCTCTAACATCCATCTGCCCCGATGCTGTGCCCTCCACTCGCCGTATATATGAATATGCCCAGTTAAAGCACTTTTATGGAGCGGTTAAGCGACGCGCACATCTTCACCGGTTGTTGACGGACTTTGAGCGCCTATGTGTCTCCACCCAGCCCCCTACCCATATCATATCCACGATATATAAGTTACTCCTTTCACAGCGTTCCCAACAACTCCCCTCCTTCTGCGGGGCCTGGGAGAGAGAATTGCATACTACATTTACTGACGCACAATGGAAGCGATGTTTCTCCCTCTCACAAAAAGCATCTATAGCCACTAGGGCCCAAGAAACTAGCTACAAAATAGTATCTAGATGGTACCGGGTCCCGGCTGCGCTTCATAAATGGTATCCATCTATGCCTGACAATTGTTGGCGTTGTGGTGATGTAGGAGGTTGTATGTCTCATGTTTGGTGGAGTTGCCCCTTGTTGAGGAGTTTTTGGGATGCGGTACTTAAATTGATATTGGAGGTTACTGGAGTCTCTGTCCCCAACTCTCCGGAAGCAGCTCTTTTATTCATGTTCCCGATGCCAATACAAGTTTATAAAAGCTCACTAGTTAGACACCTCCTTCAGGCAGCAAAGTCAGTGATCCCGCGCAGGTGGAAAACGGCAATACCTCCAACATTAGATGAGTGGTTTCAGGAAGTTGCCGCGATACAGCGAATGGAACACCTGGTGGCTCACTCTCCGGCAGCTGTGGTAAAATACACATCTACGTGGTATCCTTGGATAGTGTTTCTTTCTTCTCCTTCCTACCTCACGGCTGTAACCTGAGTTGGCCTATGCTCTTGTGAAATGTACTGTGACGCTTGCTGGCTGATGTTTTTTCACCCAGAATACCCCAGAATCGGAGTCCAGGATCCCCTTGTCCTCTCCCCTCCCTCCTACTCCTCCCCCTCTGGGGACCTTTTTCTATACTTTCTCTTCCCCTGTCTAGGGTAATGTGCCGCTCCCTCTCTGTTTGAATTAAGTGGCCTCACTGTGCCTCCTGATGTGTTGCTGTAAGAATTCTCCATGCTACTGTTGTATACTGCGCAGTGTCCTTCCTATTGAGATGTGATGCACATTATTGATTGATTTCTCTTCTTTGTTGTTGTTCTGATTTGTTTTTGATTTGGTCCACTGACCTTGTTTGTCGGTTCCATTTATGGTGTGGAGGCCTTCCCTCCACTATGTTGTGTAATTTTGTGTTTTGAAACTCAATAAAAATTTTTGAATAAGAAAAAAAAAAAAATATTTATATTATACGCAGTGTAAGCCGAAACACACTGAGAAATGTTGTTATTTTTATTCTGAAAACTACTTGTGGTTTTCATATTAAAAGTCTTCAAAATACTAAATACTGGATGTATCTATCTATGTATCTATCTCATGTCTATCTATCTCATATCTATCTATCTATCTATCTATCTATCTATCTATCTATCTATCTATCTATCTATCTATCTATCTATCTATCTATCTATCTATCTATCTATCTATCTATCTATCTATCTATCTATCTATCTCATGTCTATCTATCTATCTATCTATCTATCTATCTATCTATCTATCTATCTATCTATCTATCTATCTATCTATGTATCTATCTCATGTCTATCTATCTCATATCTATCTATCTATCTATCTATCTATCTATCTATCTATCTATCTATCTATCTATCTATCTATCTCATGTCTATCTATCTCATATCTATGTATCTATCTATGTATCTATCTATCTATCTATCTATCTATCTATCTATCTATCTATCTATCTATCTATCTATCTATCTATCTATCTATCTATCTATCTATCTATCTATCTATCTATCTATCTATCTATCTATCTATCTATCTATCTATCTATCTCATATCTATCTATATCTATCTATCTATCTATCTATCTATCTATCTATCTATCTATCTATCTATCTATCTATCTATCTATCATCTATCTATCATCTATCTATCTATCTATCTATCTATCTATCTATCTATCTATCTATCTATCTATCTATCTATCTATCTATCTATCTATCTATCTATCTATCTATCTATCTATCTATCTATCTATCTATCTCATATCTATCTATATCTATCTATCTATCTATCTATCTATCTATCTATCTATCTATCTATCTATCTATCTATCTATCTATCTATCTATCTATCTATCTATCTATCTATCTATCTATCTATCTATCTATCTATCTATCTATCTATCTATCTATCATATGATGCTGAGTGCATTTTGATATATTTTTGCAGGAGCTGTTTGTTAATTTTACTCCTGTCAGGATGTTGTATATTTATATGTGTGAATTAATATTCTGAATCTTGTGCAGTCAGCAGTCTTGTGTTAGCATATGATGTTTAGAGAAGTGCATCACGCCAAAGCTTACTGTGGATATTTCCTTCTTGGCTCCAGGAAACAAATATTTGGGGTACACAATAACCATAATAGTGCTGATGTTAAATTCACCCTTTTCCACACTTTTCACATTTGGCTAGTAAATCCCTTAGAATAAAGCATGCTCTATATTATGTTTGGTGCTTTCTTCCCACAGAATTCCAGAAATGCTTTATGTCCTGTAGATACTTTGTGTTGACATAATCATGTAGTCAAAACCATGAGATTAGGAGGATAACCAAGCCCTGTGGTGCCAATTACCACTTCAGAAAAGAGGTGTTATCTTGTTTGTGGGTTGTTATGCTGAACCATATTTTTTTTTTTAATTACATCTGTTTCTGGGAAAGTTGGGTGACAGCCAATATGATTGCTATTGCAGCAACCACAGGGAAGGTCTTACAGCTTTTTTAGAATTCTGAATAGTATTTGCCTTAAAAGAAGCAATCATGGTCAGGACCCAATGTTGTGCCCGGAACTGAGCAGGACCCGACTCAGGAGCGAGGAGGGTAATTATATGGATACTGTCTCCTTGGGCTCCGTATCTAAGCCTGTCATGTGTGATACTCTCTGAAGTCCTGCATCCAAGCCTATCATGTTTTATACTGTTTGCTGAGGCCCTGTTTCTAAGCCTGTCATGTGTGATACTGTCTGCTGAAGCCCTGTATCTAAAATATACTGCATATAATATTTATATTATATGCAGTGTAAGCTGTAACTGAGAATTGTTGCTCTTTTTATTATGAAAATAACCTGTGATTTTGATATTTGGAGTCTTCAAAATACTAAATACTGTATCTATCTATCTATCTATCTATCTATCTATCTATCTATCTATCTATCTATCTATCTATCTATCTATCTATCTATCTATCTATCTATCTATCTATCTATCTATCTATCTATCTATCCATCCATCCATCCATCCATCCATCTATCTACTACTTCCTATTACAAAATAACACAACCTGATCCTTCCTTACTTAAAACCATATACATTTGTGGTTCCATACCTTTTGCAGAGTCTCGTTCCTTAGAAAAAACAACAAAATTTCCCTTATAGTTTGGGTCCCTAAACTATTAGGAAATGCTGGAAGCATATCTGCCGAGGGAGCCATTCCTAACTGATAATTTATTTGTCCCCTATTTAGATCAAAGGCAAATAAGCGTACTTTAGTGGTCTGCAGCCTGTGGCTCCTTAAGGCTGGGTTCACACGTGGCGGAATTTCACTTGAATTCCGCTGCGGACACTCCGCAGCGTTAATCCGCAGCGGAGCCGTTTCTCCATTGACTTCCACTTAAATTTAGAACTGTTCGTTTAGACGATGCGTAAAATTCCGCTGCGGAGCATAGGCTGCGGAGCGGAATTTGGTGTCCGCAGCATGCTCTGTCTGTTGCGGAGCAGTGGCGGACTGGTTGCGGACTCATGGCGGAATTTCTTCATTGACTTCAATGGAGATTCTAATTTCCGCAATGAAGTCCGCAGCTGTCATGCACATGTTATGTGTGCTGCGGATGCGTCTTGCTTTTTTAACATGACATTTCTTCATTCTGGCTGGACCTATGTATTTCTAGGTCTACAGCCAGACTGAGGAAGTCAATGGGGCTCCCGTAATTACGGGAGCGTTGCTAGGAGACGTCAGTAAATAGTCACTGTCCAGGGTGCTGAAAGAGTTACGCGATCGGCAGTAACTGTTTCTGGACAGTGACTACCAATCCCAATATACAGCAACCTGTAAAAAGTTCATACTTACCGAGAACTCCCTGCTTCTGTCTCCAGTCCGGCTTCCCAGGACGACGTTTCAGTCTAAGTGACGGCTGCAGCCAATCACAGGCTGCAGCGGTCACATGGACTGCCGCGTCATCCAGGGAGGTAGGGCTGGATGCCGAAAGAGGGACGCGTCACCAAGACAACGGCCGGTAAGTATGAAATTCGTTTACTTTCACTAGGGAAAGTGCTGGCCCTTCTCTCTATCCTGCACTGATACAGAGAAGGGAAGCACTTTTTCCGCAGTCCGCAGCAGCTAGTCCGCATCAATTTACTGCACATTTTGGGCAGATCCGCAGCCGTAATCCGCAACCCGGATTAGGTGCGGCATTGATGCGGACAGCTGCGGAGGAAATCCGCCACGTCTGGCCGTGCCCTAAAGGTCCTATTACTCAGCAGACGTCGTTGATCGGCACTCGTTTGCTCCTGTCACACTGAGCTATGGATGGGGACGAGCGGTTGTTACTCCGATCGCTTGTCCCCATACATTATTATCACATCGGCAGCGCGTCTCCCTGTTTACACAGGGGGTTGGGCTGCCGACAAAGATAATATTTAAAAATCTTTTAAAACTATACGATCAGTAGATGAACAAGCGTTTGCTCGTTCATCTGCTTATCCCTGTCCTGTTTACACAGGTCAATTATCGGCCACGAGCAATCATATGAACGCTTGTCTGAACAATAATCGCCCAGTGTAAAACCCCCTTTACTGTTAGGAAACTACAACTCCTAGCATGTCCTGACAACTCGTGCCATAGACAGTACAATCACTAATATGGCATAGGCTCTATCCATAACCTTCCATAGACTTCAATGTAGAAGGCCATGTGCAAGTGTGGCCACCTCTCCATTTACTTCTATTGGGAAAGCAGCCAGCGTGAATCAGAGAACAGAGGTGGGACCTGCACCTATCAGGCATTTATGGCATATACCAGGAAAACTACAACTCCCAGCATGCCCCGACAGCCAATTGTTTTATTATTCCAGCTAAAGGCTATCAGGGCATGCTGGGAATTGTGGTTTTCCAACAGCTGGCGTGCCGAAGGTTGCTGACCCCTGGCATATACTTAACGTTGAAGATGGGAATGCCTTTTAATCTCTAATGCCTCTGTTTATACAGTAGATTTTATCTACACTGGTTTCTTAGGAAATACTGGCTTCCTGTAACTGGTGTCTTCAGGAAACGGAGTGATGAGGTCATAGCCAAACAATCCAATGCAGACATTAGTGAGAAATATATACTGACCAGAAAATGTAAAAAGTCCTATTTTATTCTATTTAGCTGTTTCCTAACTTTATCTGTTTCTGGGAAAGCTGGGTGACAATCGCTACTTGCTATTAGAGCTACCACAGAGGTGGTCACCCAGCTTTTATAGAGCCATAAATTGTATATCTGCCCAATTGGGGATTTATATGGAAACAGGGAATGAATTGCTGCATAAATAGGCAGATTGGCCATTCGGGAGTCTGGGTAAGGTGGGTGACAACTCCAGTAGTGGGCTGTCATATTTGGTTGCCTCACATTTAAATGAGAAAACCTTGAATATAATTTTGAATGCCTCAGTAGGACAGTACAACGCAAGAACTTATACTGAAGCACCTTAAAGGGCTTGTTGGCTTTGAAAACCCATTTTCAAATACTCTTTTAGGGTTTTCTCTGGGTGTCCGCTGTTCAGGACCTCCATCAATTAGCCTAAGGCGATCGTGGCTAAAAAAAACGCATCAGAGGACCCAGCACATCAGTGTATAACATGGTCGACTCATTGATGTATATGGGCCCCGTGTAATGATTTATTTCTCCTGTGGTGGCGCTGTAGGGGAAATGAACAGTCGCTGCTGGGTTCCCTCACAGACTGTAGCTGATCGCTGAGATGCGCAACAATAAACTGCGACTAGATTATTTTCAGGAACCTATCTAAGAAAACAAAATTGTAAAATACAGAGCACTCCTTTCAATAAGGCTGGGTTCACACGTGGCGGAATTTCACTTAAATTCCGCTGCGGACACTCCGCAGCGTTAATCCGCAGCGGTGCCGTTTGTCCATTGACTTACACTTTAATTTAGCAGTGTTCGTTTAGACGAGGCGTAAAATTCCGCTGCGGAGCATAGGCTGCGGAGCGGAATTTGGTGTCCGCAGCATGCTCTGTCTGTTGCGGAGCAGTGGCGGACTCATGGCGGAATTTCTCCATTGACTTCAATGGAGAGTCAAAATTCCGCAATGAAGTCCGCAGATCTTATGTGTGCTGCGGAGCGTATTGGTTTTACTACCATGACATTTCTTCATTCTGGCTGGACCTATGTATTTCTAGGTCTACAGCCAGACTGAGGAAGTCAATGGGGCTCCCGTAATGACGGGAGCGTTGCTAGGAGACGTCTGTAAATAGTCACTGTCCAGGGTGCTGAAAGAGTTAAGCGATCGGCAGTAACTGTTTCTGCACCCGGGACAGTGACTACCGATCCCAATATACAGCAACCTGTAAAAAAATAGAAGTTCATACTTACCGAGAACTCCCTGCGTCTGTCTCCAGTCCGGCCTCCCAGGATGACGTTTCAGTGTAAGTGACGGCTGCAGCCAATCACAGGCCAAGCACAGGCTGCAGCGGTCACATGGACTGGCGCGTCATCCAGGGAGGTCGGGCTGGATGCCGAAGGAGGGACGCGTCACCAAGACAACGGCCGGTAAGTATGAAATTCTTTTACTTTCACTAGGGAAAGTGCTGTCCCTTCTCTCTATCCTGCACTGATAGGGAGAAGGGAAGCACTTTTCCCGCAGTCCGCAGCAGCTAGTCCGCATCAATTTACTGCACATTTTGTGCAGATCCGCAGCAGAATCTGCAACGCAGATTCTGTGCGGCATTGATGCGGACAGTTGCGGAGGAAATCCGCCACGTGTGGTCATGCCCTAACTGAAATCTATGAGAATATGTAAGGGAAATTCCCAGAATGGACAATTATCACTTATTCACAGGACAGGTGATGATTGTCATGATCACTGAGGGCCCCACCACTGGGACCCCTACATATCATGAGAGTGGCGGTCCCGAGCCATGGAATAGAGAGGCGGGCACATATTCGACCGCCGCTCCATTCAAGCCCCTCCCCACTGTGGGTTCTAATAGGCATACAAACATGGCAGGCCTGAGGGCCTTCTTTAGGGCCCTGGATACCATGACAACCCATTGGCACCCCGTGATGATGGGGACGCTGATGGGGTGGCAGAAATAGCCCTCTCTCTCTGTCTAACCATTTAGAGGCCATAGTCGCTATTGACCGCAGCATCTGAGGGGTTACATTGCCAGGATCTGAGTTATCACCCAATGCAGCAGAGTGTCAGCTGTAATATACGGCTTACATCCGCTGCACATTGCACGGGCACAGATACTGTGCTCTCACCATCCCCGTGCCACATATTTAAGGCATTTAGCGTTAACTATATAGCTCTAGAGCCATAAATGTATGGCAGATGTTTTTTTTAACCTAGGGGTTAAAAATCTTCTGTATAGTCTGATCCTGCAGACCATGGAGCAGTCATGTATTACATAGTTGCTCATTCATATGCTGCCATCCACAGCTTCCCCTGGGTATAGCAGCTAATTGCTGAGGGTTACAGCTGCCAGTCCTGCAGGGATCATCTGGTTATCAGCCAGTCTGCATTTAGAAAAAGGTGTTGTCTAGGTCTCCACCTTGGACAACTATTTCTATTTAAATAAATCCTGCTGAGGATGATACCTCCGGGGAAGTTGCTTGACAAATCATTTCCTCCACATTGACGTCAGTAGGCTGCGTGTAAAGCAAGGATGCCAGCAGTCCTCCAGAGCAAGAACAGTTATTTACAGCAAATCTTTAATCTAATAGAGGCAGGGCTACAATTTAGCTACATTGTTTACTGAGAGTATGAGGTAGTCCCAAATCCATCTCCAGGGGAGCAAACAGCTGCTCTGGCCCTTCACTATACTTTACACTGCAGGCTCACTAAGAAGTTATTGATGATTTCAAGGATGTGTAGGACATCAGAGCCCTTACAATAATTTAAAGATTTCAATATATTGTAACATACTTTACAATTCTCGGATGTCTGTTTGTTGTCAGTGAATGGGAATATTACTTTTTACATCCAGAGGTTGAAATACACGTGCAGATCTAATACTTCTCACAGCTGAGTGTTTGCTATTCAGTCTAGGCAATCCACTGTGAGGTAAACAGTCTGGACTCTTTTTGTTTTGTGCTGCTCATGTATTTAGCTCATAGACAATTTCACTTTAGATGCATTGAAGAAATACAAAAAAGAGCAGCAAAAGTGCATGTAATCCTTCAAAGAGTTTGACTGTTTTGCACAATCACTTTCTGGTAGAAGAAGAGTTTCCGCATGATAATCTGATCACAGGGCGCCCTGCTGCTGGAACCCCCGGCGTTCATCTGTAATCTTTGGGGATCCTGGTAGAATGTGTTCAGATGCCCTGCAGCGCCATCATAGGGTAAATTAAGCATTACATGGGGCCCATAGAAATCAGTGGGTTGTCTGTGTTAGGGTATGTTCACACGCCCTATTTAGGGACGTAATTTGGGCGTTTTACGTCCGAAAATATGGCTCCAAACCGCCGGCAAACATCTGCCCATTGAAATCAATGGGGTTACGGTGTTATGTGCAAACAGGCTTTTGTTTACGCGCCGCTGTCAAAAGACGGCGCATAAAAAGTCGCCCGCGTCAAAGAAGTGCATGTCACTTCTTGAGACGTAATTGGAGCCATTTTTCATTGACTCCATTGAAAAACAGGTCCAATAACGTCCATAATTGACGCCGCGAAAAATGTGAGTACGAGCAATTACGTCTGAAATTCAGGAGCTGTTTTTGTCTGAAAACAGCCCCGTAATTTCAGGCGTATTGGACGCTGCCGTGTGAACATACCCTAATACATGAATGTATCGGGTGCTCCAGAGAGAGAGAGACCGAGAGAGAGAGAGAGAAATAACGTAAATAAAACGCACCATAAAAAGAGCATGTCACTTGAGCCGTATTTAGAGCCATTTTTAATTGGGTCAATAGAAAAACGGCTCCAAAAACGGCCTCAAAAAAGATTTGTGGTTTGAAAAATGGCTGAAAATCAGAAGCTATTTTCTCTTCACAGATCCATATTTTACAGCCCTTTTTCGTTTAACGTGTGAACGTACCCTAAGGGCACGTTCAGACGTGGCAGAGTTTTTCCGCTGCAAATGTTGGTGCAGATTTGGGGCAATTACACAACGAATCTACACCAACATTTGCATATATGACAGGTAATTCAGACGTTGCAGATATCACAGCGGACTTGCCACAGATTTCAGTTTTTGCATCGCAAAGGCTGAAATCCGCAGTGAAATTCCGCTTCTTCTCCGCAATGTAATGAGCTGCTGCGGAGGGGAAATTCTGCACCGCAGCCTGATTTCCGCACAGTTATTTTCTGCAACATCTGAACTAAGTTTCCTAAAAATGTATAGAAACAAATGTAAAAAACGGCCGCTGCAGAATTCCACTGCGGACTGTCCACAGCCGAATTCAACAACAAGTCCGCCACGTGTGAATGTGCCCTCATAGGGGAGGGTCTTGTAGATTTTCTGCAGATTTCCATTAAAGAAAAAAAAAAGAATGTATTAAAAATGTTTTACTCTAAATCTGCACGTAGTATGCAGCAAAATCTGCAACATTACATTTCTTGCAGATTTTTACTTCAGCAACAAATCCGTGCTCATTCTGCGATAGAAATGAACATGCTGAGGATATACAAATCAGCACCAGTCAATTTCCATGCAGAAAACGTCCACCGCATGTAGATGAGATAAATTAAAATCTCATCCACTTGCCTGGTAATGTATCTGCTGTGAATTATTTCAGCGGAAATTTGCACAATTTCCGTCACGCGTTAATTTGCCATTAGAAAAGTTTTGTCTCAAGAAGAAAACAAGAATGTACGGACCTTTAGGTTTAAATCCAGAACATATATAAAGTGTCTGACCAGTAATTTGTAGGAATTGATAAGAATGGGAGGGGGGGGGGCAGCACGGAGCGCAGTTTGGATCTGATTGGAAATATTGAGCAGATATTTTGTAAAAGAAAGAAGTGATATTTGGGCAGGAGCGCAGCTGCAGGAGAGAGCCTCTTCTCATTTCCTTCCTCTTCTTATTTTCGTGTTCTCACCCTTAATTGGCAAATATTTTGTGGATCTCCAGTCAAGAAAGAGGAAATGACATCCGTTAAAATCTGCGCAATTTTATAATAAAAGGAATTAGAAGCTGTAAAGCTCATGAACATTGATTGCTTGTCTTACTGACTGGATAGAACGTATTAGGTCTGCGTTCACATGTGGCGGCTAATGCTCCTCAAAAATCTGCAACAACATGTAGACTTGCTGTGGATTTCCAAGTCCTAGGGCCGCGGTCACACACGCATTCTTAGTGCAGTTTTTTTTTTTGCCAAATACAGGAGTGGACACAAAATATACTTTTCCTTCCTTTTGGATCCACTTCTAGCTTTGGCTCAAACAGCTGAGCCAAAAACTGCATCAAAACTGTATGTGTGATCGTGGTCTTACTATGCTTCATCTGTTGCGGGATTTTGCTGCGTAATTCAGTCATTGAAGTATTCATGTAACACGTGCAGATTTTGGGGTGGATTTACAGGCCGATTTTCTACGCTCTGTACAGCTGGCACATGCAATTGGTATGGATGTGCCAGCTGCACATGTAACGTTCTGTGTTTTTAACTGTTTAGGGGTTCTTTGGAAGACATCGGCAGCAAGAACTATCACTTTAATGCCAGGGCTACACTTAGGCCGGGTTCCCACGTAGCGCAAACGCTGCAGAATTTCTTCAACGGAATTCTGTGCGGAAATTCCGCAGCACTTATAGTAGCAGCAAAGTGTATAGGATTTAGAAAATCTCATGCCCACACTGCGGAAAAACCGCAGCGAAAACGTTAATAAATTGACTTGCGGTGTAGATTTTAAATCCGCAGCATGTCAATTTATGCTACATTTTCGTTGCAGGTTTTCCCCATTTAATTCAATGGGGATGTAAAACCTGCAACATATAGTCAAGTGTTGCAACTTTTGTGGCAGAATCGCACCAATCCCGCCCCCAAAAAAATCACATGTTACCCAGAACTCTCTGCTCCTGCGTCTACCCCAGCCTGCAGGGTTGATGTTTTACCCCATGTGACTGCTGCAGCCAATCACAGTCTGCAGTGGTCACATGGGATAAAACGTCATTCCAGGAGGCCGGGCTTCAGGGCGTCAGAGGGATGCGTTGCCATGGTTACGGTATGAATCTTTTTCTTTTTGTTTCTAGCGCTGCTTTTCACAGTGAAAATTCTGCACAAAGAACTACACCATGTGGTGCGGTTTTTCCGACAGAATGTGCTGTGGCTTCTAGGTTGAAGTCAATGGGTGCGTGAAAATCGCGCACGGCACACGGAATGAAAACATCAAAGCACCTCCTGCTGTTATGTTTGTAAACATAAAAACAGAGTGTCATAAGCATGGCATATGCGCGAAAATCACGCAGCTACGCAGCACATACTGATGACACACACCACTGCAATGCGCAATAAACGCAGCGTTTTTTTGCGCGCGCGCGCAACGCACATGAATGCCTGCTAGATCATGCCGCAGGCATGACCTAGCAGATGCCTGTCCGTTTTAAACGGACAGGCAATAATACACTGCAATACAAAAGTATTGCAGTGTATTATAATGAGGATCGCATAGTGAAGTCCCCTAGTGGGACTAGTATAAAAGTGTAAAAAAGTTGAATAAAGTAAATTTAAAAAAATGTGGAAAAAAAAATAAAAAATTAAAAACCCACTTTTGCCCCTTACAAACGGATTTAATATTTTAAAAAAAACCACAATAAAGCAAAAAAGTTGCACATATTTGGTATCGCCACGTCCGTAACGACCCCGACTATAAATCAATTACATTATTTAACCCGCACTGTGAACGCCATAAAAAATAAAATAAAAAACTCTGGAAGAATTGCTGTTTTCTGTTAATCCTGACTTTAAAAAAATTTGATAAAAAGTGATCAAAAAGTCGCATCTACTCTCAAATGGTACCAATAAAAACTACAAGACGTGTCGCAAAAAACAAGACCTTAAACAGCTATGTCGACGCAAAAATAAAAAAGTTATAGCTCTTCGAATGTGACAATGGAAAAATTTAGAAAATGGCTTGGTCATCAGGGCCCAGAATGCAAGCAGGGGGAAGGGGTTAAATAAAAGTTTCAAAACATAAAATAATATACACATATTTGGTATCATTGAAACCGTCACAACCTGCACAATAAATGTATCGCGCCATTTATGATGATCAATCTATGCTGTAAAAAAAACTGCATTTTTTTTTTTGCATTGTTGCCAAAATAAATACGAATATAAATTAAACAATAATGTAAATGGACTAAAAAAACGGCACCTACATAAAATACAACTCGCCCCGCAAAAAAAAAAGTCTGATACACCTAAGGGCGGGTTCACACGTGGCGGAATTTCACTGAAATTCCGCTGCGGACACTCCGCAGCGTTAATCCGCAGCGGTGCCGTTTGTCCATTGACTTACACTTTAATTTAGCAGTGTTCGTTTAGACTAGGCGTAAAATTCCGCTGCGGAGCATAGGCTGCGGAGCGGAATTTGGTGTCCGCAGCATGCTCTGTCTGTTGCGGAGCAGTGGCGGACTCATGGCGGAATTTCTCCATTGACTTCAATGGAGAGTCAAAATTCCGCAATGAAGTCCGCAGATCTTATGTGTGCTGCGGAGCGTATTCGTTTTACTACCATGACATTTCTTCATTCTGGCTGGACCTATGTATTTCTAGGTCTACAGCCAGACTGAAGAAGTCAATGGGGCTCCCGTAATGACGGGAGCGTTGCTAGGAGACGTCTGTAAATAGTCACTGTCCAGGGTGCTGAAAGAGTTAAGCGATCGGCAGTAACTGTTTCTGCACCCGGGACAGTGACTACCGATCTCAATATACATGGATCTGTAAAAAAATAGATAAGTTCATACTTACCGAGAACTCCCTGCGTCTGTCTCCAGTCCGGCCTCCCAGGATGACGTTTCACTCTAAGTGACGGCTGCAGCCAATCACAGGCCAAGCACAGGCTGCAGCGGTCACATGGACTGGCGCGTCATCCAGGGAGGTCGGGCTGGATGCCGAAAGAGGGACGCGTCACCAAGACAACGGCCGGTAAGTATGAAAATCGTTTACTTTCACTAGGGAAAGTGCTGTCCCTTCTCTCTATCCTGCACTGATAGGGAGAAGGGAAGCACTTTTCCCGCAGTCCGCAGCAGCTAGTCCGCATCAATTTACTGCACATTTTGTGCAGATCCGCAGCAGAATCTGCAACGCAGATTCTGTGCGGCATTGATGCGGACAGTTGCGGAGGAATTCCGCCACGTCTGGCCGTGCCCTAACTTAAACAAAAAGTAAAAAAGTTATGAGCATCGGGATGCAAAGAGAAATAATCAAAAAGTTGTTCTGGTCCTTTAAGGCCAAAATTGGCCCGGTCCGGGGTTAATGTTGTTCAATGTGGAATTATGTTTTAATAAATAAATTATAATAAATATAATAAATATTTTTTTTTAACATAGTCTTTTATTATACTGATAACTGGGCCATAAGTGGACATGAAGGCAGATTAGTGAAATCCTGTTAATGTGTACAGCGCTTATCATTGTGGAGATGACGTCATACTCACCATGAAATGAAAAGACTCTGTTGCTGTGGTAATGCTGAAAGGTGCAAAAGTCTTTGTGGTTCACACGGCACTTGCACAGATGTAACTTAATGAAACCGATACCAGCGGCTCCAGCCTGAGCAAATGTATAATTATGGCTTCCCCGATAGGAAGCCTCACTGACATGACTGGACGACGATGAGGATGTTACAAAGTGTTCAGACGCTTTACAGAGAATGTGCTTCAACTGTAGATTATATTCAGAGGGAAATGCCGTTTTAATGGGGCGTCTGATATCATTGCATCAATTCTAACAGACTGTGTTCCTTCTCCGGCGTTTTAAAGCGTGGACTGTAAGTTGTAAGATCACCCAAAGTGTTTGTGCACTGTATGGCAGTATTGTTTGTGCACTGTATGGCAGTATTGTTTGTGCACTGTATGGCAGTATTGCTTGTGCACTGTATGGCAGTATTATTTGTGCACTGTATGACAATATTGTTTGTGAACTGTATGTCAGTATTGTTTGTGAACTGTATGGCAGTATTATCTGTGCACTGTATGGCAGTATTGATTGTGCACTGTATGGCAGTATTATCTGTGCACTGTATGGCAGTATTGATTGTGCACTGTATGGCAGTATTATCTGTGCACTGTATGGCAGTATTATTTGTGCACTGTATGGCAGTATTGTTTGTGCACTGTACGGCAGTATTATCTGTGCACTGTATGGCAGTATTGATTGTGCACTGTATGGCAGTATTATCTGTGCACTGTATGGCAGTATTATTTGTGCACTGTATGGCAGTATTGTTTGTGCACTGTATGACAATATTGTTTGTGCACTGTATGGCAGTATTATCTGTGCACTGTATGGCAGTATTAATTGTGCACTGTATGGCAGTATTATCTGTGCACTGTATGGCAGTATTATTTGTGCACTGTATGGCAGTATTGTTTGTGCACTGTATGACAATATTGTTTGTGCACTGTATGACAATATTGTTTGTGCACTGTATGGCAGTATTATCTGTGCACTGTATGGCAGTATTAATTGTGCACTGTATGGCAGTATTGTTTGTGCACTGTATGACAGTATTGTTTGTGCACTGTATGGCAGTATTGTTTGGGTGCTGTATATAATTATTTTGTGCATTGTATGGCAGTATTATTTGGAAACTGTGTAGAAGAATTATTTGCAAAGTTTGGCAGTATTATTTGTGTAATGTATGTAGGGCTGGACAATTATAAATCACAATCACGATTAATTGAACATGTAACCTTGATTACGATTATGGAATTTACCCCCTGACACCCTGACACTGCCCCCACACATTATATTGCCCCATAGTGCTTCCCACACAGTATAATGCCCCCATAGCTGCCCCTACATAGTATAACGCACCCCATAGCTGCCCACCACACAGTATAATGCCCCTATAACTGCCCTCCACACAGTATAATGCCCCTATAACTGCCCTCCACACAGTATAATGCCCCTATGACTGCCCTCCACACAGTATAATGCCCCCATAACTGCCCTCCCCACATTATAATACCCCATAACTTCCTCTACATAGTATAATGCCCCTATAGCTGCACCCCACACACAGTATAAAGTCCCCTCATAGCTGCACCCATGCTGTATAATGCCCCCACAGCTGCCCCCAATAGTGCCTGATAAAAATAATAATATACATACTCACCTAACCCCGTCCCAATGACGAGTGGAGGAGATCTCTCTGCTCCTCTAATCTGTGCAGATACAGTTTAAACCAGGGGAAAATAATTGATAAAACTGAAATTCGCAAGATGGCGTCGGTTAATTGCGCTGAATTTTGATTATTTTTCGATTGATTGCTCAGCCCTAAATGTATGCCAGTCTTATTGGAGCACCACATGGCAATATTATTTTAGCAATTCATTTTATTATTTGAAAACTATATGGCGGTAAAAGTGGGCATTTTATTGTGGTGTTATTTGAGCATTGTGGGGCGCTGCTATTTTAGGAGTGGGTAGTAGTCTCATCTTGGCACTGCATGGAGGTATTATTTGTGCACTGCATGATTCTGTTATATGTGACTGTACTACATGCAAACTTTTAATATATTTTAACTGTGTGTTTCCCATCTTTTACCAGTAGTCTGGTTTTTCTTAGCTATTCTCCTATTCCCTCCTTCCAAAAAAAAATCCCCCAAAAATGCATTGCCGAGGGCTCTTTACTATATAAAGCTTACCCCACAAAGGACCCAGTATGGCTATGACTGGGTTTCATTGATAGATATTATAGGTCATAGGTGATTAGCTCATTTTTCTTAACTGTGCGGACCAAATAATCTGCGGCCTTGAGTCCTATCCTAAGCATTCTCCAGAAGTCCAAGCTGTTCAACTGACAGTTCTACTGTGAGGAGTGTTAGGTTTGTATGGATTTTCAGCCTCTGGATGTTCCATTCACTAGCAGCAAGCCAAGATCTTGAAAAAGGTGAGGAATTGTAACTGAAAGTGTGTAGTTAGCAGTGATTCACACCTTGCTTCTACATACTTTAGGAAATCTGGGTGCAGACTTCTGTAGGAGCTGAAATAGCAGTCATATTGCTTCCAGCAAGCTTTTCAGAAACAGAGAAACAAATTATGACGGGAGAGGACAGCTTAGGGAACTATATTTATAGAGATTTAAAGTTTTTCTATATTGAAGGAAATTCTCTTAAATTTTCTGATGGTGGCCAGGTCCACCACCAATCTTAAAGTGGCCCAGCCAAATAAAGATGGCCACTGTGCCATCCACCCCCTTAGAATTAAAAAGGACCCGTCACCTTTCCTGACATGTCTATTTTAGTAAACACTTGTATTTCCCATGAAATAGCAATTCTAGAACATATTTTCTTAGAACTCTGCGTTGTGCTTTTCCTCTCTTATTCCTCCTAGAAATGTATGAATAAATTGACTGCTGGGTGTTACCATTTGTTAAAGGGGCGTGTCCTTACACAGTCTCTGTCAGCACTGATTGGACATTGTCAGTCTGTGTAGGGACACACCCCCAACTAGTAACACCCAGTTGTCAATTTATTCCTAGATTTCTAGGAGGAATAACAGAGGAATGACACAACACAGAGTTCTAAGGAAATATGATCAAGAATTGTTATTTCATGAGGAATGCAAGTATTTACTAAAATAGAAATGTCAGGAGACATCACAGGTCTGTTTTAAATTATAAAATTCTTTCTGCCTGCAGCTGCCACTAGGGGGTATGGAGATTTATAGTATTCAATTCAATAAAAGCTGTGGAAATCTGTATGTAATATGCTCCCCCTAGTGGTGACTACAGGCACCCAAAATTTTACAATGTATCTCTATGACTTTGTGAAGAGACGCAGGTGATTTATAGCTATGTAACAAAAAAAACGGAGAGCACTGACACCTATAATGATATATTATGATCATCACACAACTTTGGACCTACTAACGTTATGGAAAATCATATTATAGGTACTAGGGGGTTATAGTTATAGTCCTGGTTGTCGCCAGGCATAGTGCGATTCTTTATATTGTAGTAAATTCAGGACCTGCTTTATGGCAGGCTTAGTTAAAGATATTCAGAAAGTCGTTTCCATATGACTTGGAGAGACAGACGAGCAAGTGAGGCCTAAGGAGACCTGCAGTTATATCAGTCACACTAAGTGAACATATTGACCTGCAGCTTAATACACCCGAGGACTGTCCCACTGAACAATGAGCGAGAAGAAACATATTTATCCTCAAGAACGAATAGATTTAAAGTGAAATCTGCTTTCCGATGGCAGCAATCTTCCACTATAAGTCACAGTTTGAAATATTCAATATTCTTTTTTGTTCCGATCATGCTTTGCTCTCTGCTGAAAAGGCCGCATTATGCACGGCATAAAACCGTTTTTCCGCTTATCTTGTTGTATTCTTACCGAATTACAGTGAAAGTTAAAGCTTTTCATGTCTCCCCCGAACAAAAGCTGTCCTGTGGGAAGGACTTCATACAAAATGCCATCTTCAAAGACTCTCACCCCCTACCAGAAACTTCAAAGATTTCGACATCAAATAGACATTTAAATATTAGAATCAACATTTTGACTTCTGGTCACCCTTCATTCAAATATTCTACATGATACTTTGCCGAGATCTGGAGCAGACAAGGAGCCATTAAAATGCATGTTGGTATTTTAAAGCTAGCGGTCCATGCCTAAACATCTGCACGGTGAACGGATTCACAGACGGGTTATTACCAGCATGTAATGTGTAAACATTAACAGGTCCTGCAAGGCACTACCAGACACAGTCCTGTGGCAAATGATTGACAGGACTGAGACTCGTAAAATAAATTTTTTAAGGTGGAGTTTGTGCTAAAGCTATCAATGTTCATAGTGTTCTTAAAGGATCCTCCATCAAAAAGAAATCTTAATTGTGCTTCTGAATCCTCCTGTGCAGTACCTGTGTGCAGCCTTTCTCTCTGATGTCTCCTGCCTTTAGCTTTTGGGACATGAAGTAGCTGTCAGCCATTTAAACTCATGTAAGGCTGCATTTTTCTGTCACCGGGTCACCCAGAGAGATCATCTTCCCCCTCTTAGGTCTCCCTGGCAGGCAACCCCTTTCCATCTTTCTTACTTTGCAGAGATATACTTGAATCGATGCCTGTAGAGTGTGATATATTTGGTATCAGCGATGAAATGGTAATTAGTCCAGAGCTAGGATATGTCCGATAGACCAGAGACTTCACCCACATTTATAGCCTATAAAACAAGGAATCCCATGTGTGTTTCATTAGAAAAAACATATGGCATTGAAATGAACTTACCTGTCCGGGCTCCAGGGGCAGATCCTCGAGGGTGGGCAGGGATTGTGGGCGGTGCAGCAAACCGGCCAATCCAAGTCGAGCAAATTTTTTAAATATGTTTCTCTCTTTCTTAGTTTTAGCGGTTTAATCCCTGTTGTAACTCGTGTGTTACTTTTGTGTTCTACTGCTAAAAACCTACAATAATCTTAGCTGCTTTGACCCTGGCTTGGCTTGCCTAACTACACTTCTGACTGCTCCACGGTACTGCATATCCGTTCTGCCTGACCTCCGTTACCTGACCTCCGGCTTGTATGACTGCATTGATGATAGTTCCACGGTATCCTGATTCTGTCTGACCACTGCTACTGACCTAAGATAGTCTGCCTGCATCTTCTTTCATCCACAGTTCATTGATCTCCCCTCACCGGTACGTTTCTGCATTGACTTTCATTTGTCATTGCCCCTAGTAATCGTACCTCCAAACTTTTTCCATGTATTCTGGTTCAACCTACGGTAGATGTTATCCCGGGTATCATACAATGAAGTCCTGAGACTAGCTGAGTAGCTTCACCCAAATATTTGGGTAAGGGGGATTCTATAGGAGAATTTCCCATTGTATCCCAGAATCCAGAACATTACAGGCCCGAACGCTGCAGGAAGTGACATTCTGTGGTTTACCCGCACAACCGCGCGGCCATCAAGATTTATTTTTCGGGTAAAACTGCCTTTCAACTGCAAAATCGTGTGCGGCTAATAATAATCGGTTTGAAAGCCCGACCATCGTATGCAGCCCTCGTTTGCGGGCGGCGCTACGTGGGAGCATACCCTAAAACAGTGACAGGTGAAGTGAATTTCATTGATTATCACCTGACAAGAGGTGGGATATATTAGGCAGCAAGTGGACAGTCAGTTCTTGAAGTTGATGCATTGGAGGCACAATAAATGATCAAGTATAAGGTCCTTCCAAAGGAAATAAAGTTTCCTATGTCTCCTGGTGCAATTCTTCAGAAAAGGTGATACAATATCGTGGAACTGAACTGAGAATAAAAATGTAGAACTCTCCTTCTGCAGCCACAATAACATATTTTACTTCTTTTCCTCTAAACTGATTTGTAGGAAACACTGTAAATCACATCATCATCCTGCATTTTATTTCCCCAATGCCTACAATAGTGACCGGGCTTAAAGGACACGTCCATCTAAATTAAAATACGTGTCAGAAAAGTCCACAAAATACTATTTAGCTGTTTCCATGTTATATCTTTCACAGGGGTTGTCACCCAGATGTTCCAGGCCTCTGAATGGCAGATCTGCCTAGTTATGCAGCAATTATTTCTGATCAATTATCACTGTATACTGAGGTATATTGGACATTCAAAACACTGGGTGACAACCGTTATCGGAGCAAACGTAACAACCTGTACATTAATGGTATCTTTTATGATGATCGGTGTATACCTTAAAAAAAAAAATCTGCATTTTTGCCAAAATAAAAATGTATATAAATGAAACGCTAATGTATATGTACCATAAATTGGCACCTACAACTTCTCCTGCTAAGTCGAATAAAAAAGTGAACCGTCACAATGCTAAAAAAAAGGTCAACATTTTCTTCTTCTCCTCGTGGCCAAAATTGGCCCGGTCTTCAAAGGGTTAAAGCCGGACCATGTTAAAAAAAAAAAAAATAGACCGCTGTGAACCCTTACATTTTGGAATGTGTATACTGTAGGATGGGACAGGAAGTTAGTTGCTCTCCCATGTATAAGGGGGGACACTGGTGGCAGAGGCGCTCAGGAAGCCGTCTCCGGAACCTGACAACAATAGAAACTGGAGGAGATGACAGGAAAGGGATCAACAGAGAAGAACTATAGGAAGACTTCAGCTCAATAGTTAGGATATTCCAGTATTTTCCATGCAAGAGACATTTTTGGGGATTTCTCTGGTCTTTTTGAGTAGTCCACCCCCAGTAGTGATTGAAGCTCTCACAATGCAGTAGCTAGATGTTAAGATGCCAGGTGGACATTCAGTTTCTATGTCAATCAACGTCCTACCATTTAGAATAATCAGAGACCGATAGGGCAGTCATGACCCTCTAGTTTACTCAAACAGTAGATTAAGTGGAGGGATAAAAAAAACATTTTAGAAAATTATATAAAATTTTAAGGGCATTCAATTCAATGGTTGTCTGAGTAACACAGGACAGGACAGGACAGGACAGGTCCTCCAGAGAGACGTTCTTTATCAGCGCTCCACACTCTGGCCAAAAAATGAGGAACCTGAACGGGGGACCCCTCTATTAACTCAGAATTCTCTTATATATGAAAATGTTTTTTCTCTAAACTGAACAACCCTTTTAATTAGATGCAGAATTTCTGAGATGACGAGCTATTATTTGTCAGTGGAGGTGCAATTCACACCCTTAAAAACCTATTGATACAGGAACGTACAAAGAGTAAAAGATGCCTTAGGCTATGTTCACACGCTTAACAAAAAACGGCTGTAAATACGGAGCTGTTTTCAAGGGAAAACAGCTCCTGAATTTCAACCGTTTTTAAGCAACTTGCGTTTTTTGCGGCGTTTTTCATAGCCATTTTTGGAGCTGTTTTTCCATTGAGTCAATGAAAAACGGCTCCAAAAACGGCTCAAGACATGACATGCACTTCTTTTTACAAAGCGTTTTTTTTAAACGGCCGCATAAAAACAGCCTGGTGGGAACGGAACACCGTTTTTCCCACTAAAATCAATGGGCAGATGTTTGGAGGCGTTCAGCCCCCGCATTTTTAGCAGTTTTTCTGTGCTTTTACAGCCCGAAAAACGGCTGAAAATAGCCAGTGTGAACATAGCCTAATAACAAAACCAACCATGGTTCCCCTTTATAGCCTAGTTCCCATGGCTTCATCCCGAGATAGGAGGACCAAAATGTTATTTGCGGTGTCATTTTTATTTTCTGTAGAAAAGAAGTAAAGTAGGACTTAGGCCAGTTCCCCTTTCTCTTCGACACAATTTTTAGTCTCTATGAAGAACATTTTGCCTACTCACACAGCCCTAATGAAGGATTATAGGGACACCTGAGCTGGGCTCCCCGCTCCATGGGCCCCATAACAGACAGAGAGGTATATAAGTTCTTTTCTATGCAAATCCATGTGATTCAGAAGTATTTTCTCCTAGAAACATTTTATGCACTTTTGGCACTATGTGGGCCGCAGTACAACCCTTCCATTTTTGCAGGATTGTCCCACGAAATGGGCCTTAAAGGGGTAAGGGTCTATACAAGTGTGGCCCGGAGTGGGTATTTCTGGGATGTTTTGTGGCTTAAAATGCCCCACGAATGTTGGGAGCTATGCATTGGTCGTCCACCAATTGCTAACATAGAAGATTTAAAATGGGCTTCCCATTATGTTTCTGGTTTTGCCAACTAGTACAGACGGGCATTGTAGATGTTTTCCCCTCCACGGCCAATAACCTACCCCATTTTTTTTTTTTTTAATCAGTGCAATTCGTTTGGAGAAGGGAGTCCAGCACAGGTTCTTGCCACTCAGTAACAAAGGGGATTGGACCAACCTGGGCTTGACCCTTTTCTCCAAGGGCCCCATAGCAACTGCATGGTCTGCCTCTATAGTATTTATGACCTTGCCATGCACACTGCATTGCCATGTGCTTGTGCTATATATAATGTTTTAACACAGCGTAAGCATATGTGATCCTATTTTTGAATGATTACTTTAAAAGCTATGTCCACCTTCACACCAACATTTTTTACATCATCCTAATACATCAAAAAATGTATCGTCATTTTGTGTCTACAGCTCCTATGAAGACCTATGTGTCTCCATGGTAACAGACTACAAGTAAACTCTGTGTAGTCTTATACTGTTGTTATATTCCATGCCACCTGTCCCCTACATTTATTCAGTAGGTTAGAAAGAAGTATGGGACAGATGGAAGCGTATGATTGCAGAGTAAGGCCGTGCCATTATTACGCCGTCCATTTTTACGGGTTGTGCTTGCATTATAAAGTATGGGAGCACGGTCCGTAAAATAATAAAACAGGACATGTCCTATCTTTCGGGCAGGTTTCTACGGCACGGACACCCTCCCGTAAATATACGGGAAGGTGTCTGTCGGCCATAGAAATGAATGGGCCCGTAATTACGGTCTGTAATTATGGGCGATTTTACGGTCGTGTACATGGGGCCTAAGACTACACAGGGTCTGCTTGTAGTCTGTTACCATGGAGATGCATAGAATATTTTTTATAAGTTGCTTATTTTTTCATTTAAGCTTTCAAACATATTCCAAGAGGACTGTCTTGGCATACATTGGCCTTTATAGAAACCTATTTTGCGTTAATTTTTTTTAAGAAGTAAAGCATACTTTTAATGTAGACGTAAATGTATTTTGAACGGAGCCCAGCTGTTACCCTTAGTGTGTGTGTGTATATATATATATATATATATATATATATATACAGTGAAGGAAATAAGTATTTGATCCCTTGCTGATTTTGTTAGTTTACCCACTGTCTAACACATGAACATTCTAGAATTTTTAGGCTAGGTTAATTTTACCAGTGAGAGATAGATTATATTAAAAAAAATAAAAAAAATCACATTGTCAAAATGATATATATATATTTGCATTGTGCACAGAGAAATAAGTATTTGATCCCTTTGGCAAACAAGACTTAATACTTGGTGGCAAAATCCTTGTTGGAAAGCACAGCAGTCAGACGTTTTTTTGATGATGAGGTTTGCACACATGTTAGATGGAATTTTGGCCCACTCCTCTTTGCAGATCATCTGTAAATCATTAAGATTTCGAGGCTGTCGCTTGGCAACTCGGATCTTCAGCTCCCTCCATAAGTTTTCGATGGGATTAAGGTCTGGAGACTGGCTAGGCCACTCCATGACCTTAATGTGCTTCTTTTTGAGCCACTCCTTTGTTGCCTTGGCTGTATGTTTTGGGTTATTGTCGTGCTGGAAGACCCAGCCACGAGCCATTTTTAATGTCCTGGTGGAGGGAAGGAGGTTGTCACTCAGGATTTGACGGTACATGGCTCCATCCATTCTCCCATTGATGCGGTGAAGTAGTCCTGTGCCCTTAGCAGAGAAACACCCGCAAAACATAATGTTTCCACCTCCATGCTTGGCAGTGGGTACGATGTTCTTTGGGTCATAGGCAGCATTTCTCTTCCTCCAAAAACGGCGAGTTGAGTTAATGCCAAAGAGCTCAATTTTAGTCTCATCTGACCACAGCACCTTCTCCCAATCACTCTCAGAATCATCCAGATGTTCATTTGCAAACTTCAGACGGGCCTGTACATGTGCCTTCTTGAGCAGGGGGACCTTGCGGGCACTGCAGGATTTGAATCCATTACGGCGTAATGTGTTACCAATGGTTTTCTTGGTGACTGTGGTCCCAGCTGCCTTGAGATCATTAACAAGTTCCCCCCGTGTAGTTTTCGGCTGAGCTCTCCCCTTCCTCAGGATCAAGGATACCCCACGAGGTGAGATTTTGCATGGAGCCCCAGATCGATGTCGATTGACAGTCATTTTGTATGTCTTCCATTTTCTTACTATTGCACCAACAGTTGTCTCCTTCTCACCCAGCGTCTTACTTATGGTTTTGTAGCCCATTCCAGCCTTGTGCAGGTCTATGATCTTGTCCCTGACATCCTTAGAAAGCTCTTTGGTCTTGCCCATGTTGTAGAGGTTAGAGTCAGACTGATTAATTGAGTCTGTGGACAGGAGTCTTTTATACAGGTGACCATGTAAGACCGCTGTCTTTAATGCAGGCACCAAGTTGATTTGGAGCGTGTAACTGGTCTGGAGGAGGCTGAACTCTTAATGGTTGGTAGGGGATCAAATACTTATTTCTCTGTGCACAATGCAAATAAATATATATCATTTTGACAATGTGATTTTCTTATTTTTTTTTAATATAATCTATCTCTCACTGGTAAAATTAACCTAGCCTAAAAATTCTAGACTGTTCATGACTTTGACAGTGGGCAAACTTACAAAATCAGCAAGGGATCAAATACTTATTTCTTCCACTGTATATATATATATATATATATATATATATATATATATATATATATATATATATATATGTAATATCTATATCTGTTTCATTTTGACTTTGCTCTGGAGATTTGTCTGTCTATCTGCCCCGTGCACCAAGCCTCTGCTGAAAGCTAATACTAGACACCTAGAAAGTCTTCAGATTACCACTTCTTCCTATGGGCAATGGGGAGAAAACAGTAGCCTGAGGACATATGAATCATTTGTGAGACCATCAACAGAATGCAGACCGCCATTTACTCCAGTCTGTAATATGTTTAGGGCCAAATACATCATCTAAGGAGCTGTACCGGTTTATACTGGCATTGTATTGCCCTCTTACTTGGAAACTGTATGGAGTTGTTATTTGGGCGCCATATAGAAATAACCTTAAATGGTAACTAATCGTTTGACAAACTGTCAGAAGTTTTGATTGGTGGGGGTCCGAGCACTGAGACCCCCACCAATTGCTAAAATGAAGCTGCAGAAGCGCTCGTGTGAGCGCTCAGCTGCTTCGGGTCTGTTCGGCTTTTTCCGAAAATCAATGTATCAGAGTACGGGCTCAATAGAAAGTCTATGAGCCCGTACACCGATACATCGGATTTAGTTATAGCGATGGGTGGGGGGGTCTCAGTGCTCGGACCCCCACCATTCAGAACTTCTGACATGTCACTATGACATGTCAGAAGTTTGTCAAACGTTTAAGTATTCCTTTGTTATACCTAACTTATAAACTTTTTGCATTTTAAAAGGGGTAGGGGCCACCCCACATATCTGCTCAGGGGCCTCCACAAACCTTGATCCAGCCCTGATTGTCTATGGCACAGAAGTAGCAAAACCTATGGAAGCTGTGAGTAATTGGATCTCTCTGCAGCTTTTCTGATCTGTATTCAGTATTTCTTGTAAATGGAACGATTCAGATAAGAGAAGTATCAGAAGTATATCATAGTTTTGGGGGACATTTTCCAACAATGTAATGTGTATGGGCGTGGCCCACTAGATTTCAATATCCTGATCCTCTTTTTTCCTAGCAGATAAGCGTTGTGAGGGGTTTCTGGCAGCTGCTTATCCATCTCTCATATTGAAACAAAAATGCCTGCTTTGCTGATCTGATCACATATGTTGGGGGGGGGGGGAGTTGTTGGCCAAGCGAGTATTCAATCGACAGCTATCTTGGCCAGGTTTTCGGAAAAGTTTGATGTCAACCAATATGGATTCCATAGATATCACCCAGCTTTTGTCAGCTTCCTGTATGACAAGTTGGTTCAGTTATGTAATGATACATCTGCCGTCTTATATTAACACATAACTTGGCAGAATTGTCATTCAGGAGTCGTTGGAGCCAGAATGACAACCCTGGCAGGAGCTGTATCGGTTGCCCCAGAAGAAAATAATTTATATATTCTCAGAGAATCCCTTTAAAGAGGATCTGTCACTAGTTTAGTAATGCCCAATCTCCTAGCTAATCTAATAGGCGCTGTCACGCGGATAATGGTAGTGAAAATTGTGTCCCAAAAAGTTTACTATTTGAAAAGTTATGAGCTTTTTTCTAAATATACAAATGAGGATATACTAGACAAATGGGTGTCAACACCAGCGATTCCCCTGAGGTGGAGCTACCGCACAGCCTCTGACGCTGTCCTATCAGCATGAAGCTGCTTCACACGGTGTGAGAGACTGAGGCTGGAGAGAAGGGGATCAATTAAAAAAAAACATATCTCGGGCTGTGAACCACCTAGAACAGTGGTTCTGGTGGCATATAAAAGATGAGATTATATAGATCTCAGTTCTAGCTGTGAAACACCTGGGGGTTGAAAACATAGTTGAAAACACAGTCGGGAATG